>NC_134037.1:214239319-214339319 GCF_965140245.1 Athene noctua
CCAACATCCTCCTGAGAGGGGAGGAGGGTGACTGAGAGAGCAGCTGGTGGGAGCTTAATTACTGACTAGGGTCAACCCATCACAGCATTTCTAGATATTCAAAACAAAACATCAGGAAACTTAAATACCAACGGAAAGAAAATTGCATATCTCTCTCTCTCTCCACACAATGTTTTTCACTGTTAATAATTGTCCTGAAGAAAGCTATTCAAAAGTTTATCAACTTTTATCAACTGCAGATAAACAAAGTACCAAATCTTCACATAAAGTTTATGGATAGGAACAGTTGCCTTGTTAATTTTAGTGTCCTAGTTTCAGCACTGCATAAAAGTCTACTTCAAAACATTCAGCTTCAGAGTTTGTATCTTTCACTCTATTCAGCAGCAATTTAACCAATTTAAAGATAATAGCAATAAGAAAATAATATTCTGCCTTTTATCTGGTTGCCATCAAGTCCTCAAAAGTTACGCTATAAAAAAGTCTAACTAGCTCCTCAAAGTGAATCTCATTACTTCACTGTTTTAAGGCAGTATATTTTTTAAATAATTATGTTAAATCTACATTACAATAAGCTGTCCTACATATTTTTTGACTAAAATGTGATAGCATGACATACTCAGTAATATTATGATTGTTACAAATTACTATGGGCCATTGTTTATAAACTCAATTAATAAAATTGATCTTTACTGTGATTTTTTTTTTTCTGTGTGCATTTGTATAGAAGTATAGCTGAATCATATATGTATACACTTGTGACAGTATCCTAAGTCTGCCTCAGGTTTGAGGTGAATCTGCCCACATTTTGTCCTCTAACGAACAATCCCACAAATTCTGAAAGTCTTTAAATTCAGAACATTATGGAAAGGAGTGAATAAAAACTATGAAGTCTTGCCTCTTTACAAACAGAAAACTGAATTTCACCAGAAAACATAAAATAGAAATAATCATCATCATCATCATCTTCATAATCATCTAGTGGAATTTAACAGCTAAAAATTTTTATTTACAGTTACAGTTGTGAATGTAATACTATAATTACAATTGATCAATTTAACATTAACTTTTTTATACAATTAAACAAAATAACTTCAGTTTGGTTTTAGTTTTTGATGGGTCATGTGTTTAACTGTCATTACAGCTCTAAGGGGGAAGGTTTTGTTGATTTATCAAATTAGAATGAGCTTTTTACAATTGAAAAGTCTCAACCAACTCATGTTTTCAGGTGGAATCAGCTGAGGTGTAGTGAAGATGAGCACTCTGGCATGGCTTCAGTAATTTTCAATTTTTGAGGTTACCACTATGTCAGCGAAGTCAGATTCTCTGTGCTACTCTTCAGCTTGCTATCATTCTTATCAGATATCTCTGCCATGTGGTCTCAGCAAGTGTGTAAGATCTGGCTTATCTGGTTTCTCCAGTTGTTAAGGCCTATTCGAGCTCCTCCTATGCATTAATCCAGATGAATTTAGAAATATGCAAATCCATATGCCCTTGGGTAAAACCTTTAATGATGGCTGGCTACTGGCTGTACATACTCTTATATCATCTCTGTTTTATTCTAAATCTGAGGTGAAGTGGATTAACACAGAAGGATGAGAATATTGTGCAGTTTAGGAAGAGATGACATAATTTCCTTTATGTTTTGCTTCTCTCCAGCAATAGCCACAGCACCTACTAAAAATAAAGATGCAAATGGTACTAAATTTATGTTTTTAGATTGAGGGACAACCACTGGCTAAATATGTAGTTATAAAGCAGGGTAAAACAATACTAGTTCAGCAATTAACGTTGAAAATCCAACAGAGGTTATCTAATTATCAACGGAAATTCTCTGCACACTGAACAGACAGAAGGCCCTGATAAAACTCAGTATTTGTGCTAGTAAAACTCTTAATGTCTTCAATTTTAGCAAAAGCAACTCTAAACTCGGATAATGAGCTAAATAAATCTCAAATTTTTAACAACTGGAGCAGAGAAATAATAGGATTAGCATTAAAGCCTTTATAGCCAACATACTGAGCAATTTTATACTTCATTTCACTTATTACTATACCTCCTACTATTTTCTTTACTCATTTGCCCTAAAAAGTTCCATAGCTGAGGCACAGAAAAGACCACGTATGCATATGAGGAAAATATCACCTTCTTTCTCTCACAGAGTACCCCCATATATATTCTCCACTGTCACCAGTTCACCAAGAAGATTCAAGAAGCCAGTGTCCTTGTTTTGGCTGTATGTGTACTTGTTTGGTTGCATGTGTATTTGTTTCCTGCAGTATGAATAAACCCCATTAACTGCATTTGAGAATGAAGTAATCAGATCTTTGAAAACCCTTGCAGTGCACTTCTCAGCAGTGGAAGGTCCTGCAAATACATCAGATATAATACTCTGTGTTCAAGTAACAGATCAAACACTACTTAAAATAGCAACCTAAGCCTCTCAAGAGACAATCAGAGCAGTCAGCATTGCTTCTTGAGTCAAAAGAACCTTGAGTCATCTGGAAGGGTAATTCTTCCCTGTGCAGATGACAATGGTAAGAGCCCCTGTAGGGAGTGGAAAAGCTGCGAGAAACCTCAGGAAATATGAAGAACATTCTTTTGGCATCCTTTCATAAAGATAACCATTTTACACAGATAGAAAATTGTCCATATTGAAAAAATTAAACTGCAGACCCAAACGATTTCTTTCACAGAAGAAAGAACTACATGTCATAGTTTTTATATATATGCTACTTAATGCACAACTTGGAAGGTGTTCAGACAATGCAATGATGAGACAGATTATAAGAACTTTCTAAATTATTAGACCATATCTTATTCTCTGCACTCATACAATGAACTTTTTACCAGCTATTTTGCACTAGGAGGTGCTGGAGCTTTATGATACGAGGAAGAAAGACAGACTTTGTAAAGTATAATTTAAAATGCTATTTATTAGAGCTAACACTGTGAAGAAACAGAGAATAATATAGACAGTCATACATAATTTTAGATGGTGGGAACCTGAGATGTGCAGCACTTGAATATGTCAGCAATCCACAGGCAGCATACCACAAAGACCCCATCTGTGGAAAGGGTTACCCATTTTGGTTTTTTGAGCTATTACAGGATTTTCTTCCAAGAAAACAACTCTATTCATCATTTCTACTATCAAAGACAAAGGATGTTCTCATGAGAAACTCTTGCTGCACTTTTAGGTAAGTGCAAGGCCACACAGGTGGCGTAATTGCCAGCACCAAGTGGGAGCTGCTTGCAGCTCCTTTTGTTACAATGAGCTGGCTAATTTTATTCTGCAGACAAGGGATATGCTCAGCACAGAAAAGTCCTGAAGGCCAAGCTATTCATCTAGCACGGCACAGCGAAGGATGGCATAGGCCTGGACCAGGTAGTTATGATGTTGATCACTAGCTCTCTGATGTACAATGGTCTTCCAGTGAGGCTCACTGCATCATCTCCTTTGGACCCAAGGTTTATATCCATATAAGGAAATAAATTCTAGGTGATTTTTGTTTTACTTTGTCTCGGAGAAAATTACATTTTTGAGAAGAGTGTTTTCTACTCAGCCTACAATGTCTCCAAATCTCATGATTTGTTAATGTGTGTTAAAATAAAAGGCACAGGATTTATCTCATCTAGCTCTACTCATGAAAAAGCTAAAAGCTCTGTCCTTACCTTCCCCCTATGGACATTAGAAAGGAATAGTGATTCCCACAGTATCCTCACATAGCTCATGTACAGTAACCTTTGGAATATTCTTTATTCTCACTGTTTTATAAGGGATATTAAAATAATTTAGATTATGCATTGACTTTTCAGTTAGTTACAGTTAGGTGAGATGAATGCCAACTCAGTTCTGTATGTTAATGATTATATACCGATTCCTGCATTTCATTTCTTTAAATACGTAAAAAGTCTTTCTCTATCCTGAATGTGTGAAAACTTCTCATAAATCAAATTGAGACTGTAAAAAACAAAAAGCAAGTAAATGGAGCCTTAAAGAATTGAAAGATCCTGGGATTTTAATAGTTGAATTGGAGAATATAATGTGACTGATGAGGAGTTTTCATACTCCATCACCTTTGTATAATTCTGAATGTTTAAGTTATCTGGGACAAGGAATTATTTATCTTGAGTTTTTATTGTCCTTTGAATGAAAAATGCTACTCTTTTTAGGAGACTGGAGCAATGTTAAATCCACAGCACAATGGGCAGGGAACTAGGAGCAGAATAACTGCATTACCATGTGTAATCAATAAGGATATGTATTTTTATGTCACACAAACTGGTACATTATTTGACTGTATAAGCAAGCTAATATCACTTTTAAAAATACAGAATTAAAATGACTGAGACATGGAGATTATTTTGTTCTTATTTAAACATTCTGACAGTATAACTAAAATAAACAGACTTTAAAACCTTTATCTGGAAAGCACTAAATAAATGAAAACTTTATTTGAAATTTTTTTTGGTTTACACAATTAGAGAAAGAAGTGACTATCTGTTGAACTGGACTGTATGTTTAACTTATGCTTAAAGTACCTAATTCCGTACTTAATTATTAAATTTCACAATTCCTCAGACATAGATTGAAAAACTTTCTGTTATTTTACAGATAATCAGATTTAGAAAATGTTTTGAGAGATAGATTACAGGCTGGTGATATAACTCATTGGCTTTGTAACTAACTTGATTTGCAGCAGCCAAGAATATGACCAAGTAGAAACCTTCTCACTTTGTGACATTAATATCAAGATTTGTTTATCTTTTTTTTAATCAGCCAATACAAAAGTATATGTTAACCTCTTCCATACAGAAAGAGTCACTACTGTACTATAATCACACCAGATAAATAGCAAGATACGCTTTACTAAACCAATTTTATAGCAAACTGTATCTTGGTTATCACTAAAGTGCATATCCTGAAGTAAAAAACAAAACTGCATTGGTCTTCTTTTACGTAATCATTCAACTAAAAGTCTTTAATTAACTTTTTATTTGGGTTCTACTTCCTTTCCAAATGGACTTTTTTACAAAATTTAAGCTGGCCTCCTGTGCAAAGTAGTGATAACTTCCCTATGCATATTTGGCTATTGCCTGACTTAATAAATTATTTTTAATAACAGCTTTTACATAACAATTTAAGTCAACAGGATTAAGGTGGCCAAGCTTCAGCAGTGTACAAAAACTGGTGTCTGAGACCCATAAGAATCACAACACAGTCCTAGGAAGAAGATGTCTGAAAGACATTCACAGGCTAGAGATGAGAAACACACATGAAAATCTTACTCAGGACAAAAGGTAATGTACATTATATATGGGATTAAGAATTTACGTCTAATTAATGTTTCAGCAGTCTAACCAAAACACAAGAAATAGTTACAATTCCAATGACAGTAAAACTCACTCAGTAAAAGTCAATATTAAGAGAGAAAACACTGTTTCAATTAAAATATTAACATATATTAACTTCCTACTATGCATGCCTTTCTTCTGATGCTATGCTTACCCTTCTACTGTCCCACTGGGTACTAAGGTCAAGAGCATCAGTCTTTCTTAGTAAGAAGTGGGGTGTTACAACAACCCATCTGTGTCCTCAAGTTTCTGCCAGAACACTGCCAGAACACTGTTGCTGGTGGGGGGCTCTTCTGCCTTGGTCTTCAATTTTTCTGTTCTCCACTTTTTTTCTGAAATTAGTTTTGCCAGGCTCACATAGGCACACTCCTGCACTGATCAGCTTTTGACCACAATTTTTTTCATGGACTAGAACCTCTGGTGTCATCCTGTATCCACACTCTTCCACATCACATTTAAATCTGGTGTCACCAGCAGTTCCCCTTATGCAAAAGGCGATTTGTTACTGCTATATAACTTGAAAAAAAATTAGGCAATAGCTACCTGATTGTTAGACAATTTCTATCATGGGGAAAGCAAGCTAACATCAGCTGATGACAAGGAAAGTGGAAGCGAGCCCTGAGAGACAGCACTACCAGGTCAATTCAAAGCCTGAGGCTTTTTACAAGTAATGACAAAACATCATATTTCCTGAGCTACAGAAAAACTACCCTTTGGCCATCCTGTTGTGCTGTGTACTGATCTGTGCATGAAATTAGATTCCAGGCAAGCAGGAAATTTGGCCTCATTGACCTTTGTTGCCCTTACCTCCTTCTACAGCTAAGAGAGTTACCAGCCTTTGGGGTAGCACAACACAATTACATGATCTAATCTTTCACAGAAGTTTATCAGCAACTCTAAATGCTTTTGTAATATTTTAAAATAAATAGGATATATTACATAAAGATAATAGTTATTCAAATAGTACATGTACAGACATGCTCAAGTAACAGGGCGACGTTTGTCACTATAACGTCTTTGGAACTAGGAATGCAAAGCACATCAAAATGAATAATTTCTTTTCAGTTAGTAATCAGACAAAACATGAAAAAATATTGTCAGTGTTTGTTTATCAGCTGAAGAAGAAGAAATTTCAGACTGTCTGAAGTAATATATGATTCATCGGACAAACTGAATATAAAACTATTTGGGAGTCTGCTTTTCTGCTTTGTCAGAAGACAATTTACTGAAAAAAGCAGGTTACATATTTTGAAGATATATGCAGATTTAATGAAATTGTAATGGAAATATATTCAGTTTGGTCTTGAATCATTTTGGTATCCAAAACATTACATTTTGAAACCATATAAGCTATTTTCTTTAGCAAAATTTGGTTATTACCGAGTCATGGAATGATTTATGTTCTTACCTTAATTCTCTTTTTTTAAAAAAAAACTAAAATTTACTAGTACACATGTAAAAATTATATCATTTTCTGTCTGGGCCTAGATGTAAATACTTTTTATACCTCTGGCCACAGCCTTACAAACCAACCTTTCACACATGGAAAACACCAAACATTTAACTGGCCATGGACATTCAGTTTATTTTTTCCTTTTAAACTGACACAACTGTATGAATAGCTTAATTATTTCACAGTCACTTTTGGAAGAACTGAAATTTTTGTGACTAGATATCCCAGAGAGCTCCTGAAAATACGCATATGAGTATTTCTCAAATGTTTTTCAGTCATTTAGGGCTACTGTTTCTGAGAGTAATTGCTGAGACTCAGCAATTACCAGTTACTTTGTACTTGATTTTGCATGGTGCTATATTGTCTAAGAGCTTTATTGCTTCAGAAATACAATAAATTTGTTCTCAGTTTTCCCTGACTAGTATTACTGTAAAAACAAAAACTCCAATTAATAAATAATGACTAATCTTCAGAGAATCTGGATAAACATATAAACCATTACATATGTATTTGAGATTGCTTTCCTTAAGAATTTGCAATTAATCAACTGGCTTCTGACCTACTGTTTTTCACAGACATTTCCAAGGATTTAACTATGATCATTTGCAAAGGGATTTAATTGACAATAACCTCTATTGTCCTAAAGTAAATTATTCAAGAAAAAAATAATCTCTTAGAAATAGATCTGTTAAGGATTGGAATGGCTGTGGTCTCAAGACTAGGAAAGAAAAAAGACAAAAATGAAACAAAGTTTTGAAAAGTTGGTTCAGAAATGTCATTGTTTCAGTAAGATAATTCTAGCTAAAATAGTTACTTTCATTTTGCATTTCATAAAAGCCTTAATTTAAAAAAAACCCCGTTGTAAAATATCTTATTTTGAGTTTTTCCTTGTTGTGACTAGTATCACAGGCCTAGTTGTTGACAAGAAAAGTGTAAGAATCAATCCATTCATATATTAGCTAAAACCAGCAAAAATATTCATAGGTGAACGAGGCACATAAAATCTATATTCTCCAAGTATCCTGTGAATATATTTCATTGAAGTTATATTCTTTTTTTACCTTCTTCTGACAGCTGTAGCAGTAGTCTTCTCTCATACTCTTTAAAGTATCTGATACAGAAATAACTGTTGCACTATACTTCAACTACTGTTATGGTGAAGTGGTATTAAAACTGCAGCAATCCTGTAGTACCAATTATACAAATTACTTTTTCATCCAGCCTCCAAAGTTTTTAAGTTGAGCTATTTCTGTGTTTGGACATTTTGCCTCTATTCACTCAAATATTCAATTGAATTCTTGAATAGTTGTGGAAGCAATTGTCAGCATCAATGTAACTGTCATATTTTGCTATGCAAACTAATAGATGTAGAACAAAAAACTTGAATTCATCTTAATTTTAAAAGGCATATGCAGAATTCTTCTAGAAGTAAAGCTATGCAGTCTGTTTTGTAAGCTATGAAAAAAAAAATTACAAAGCAGCCTTCATTCCAGCTGAGAAAATACCTCTTTCTGTGTGTAGGCATGTGCACACACGTGTATCATCTTCTAATACATAAATTATTTTTCTGCAAACGAATAGAGAGATGTTTTGAAACCAGATGTGAGGACTGATGATATATATGCATTCTGATGCCTTTCAGAACTAGAGGTGGAATGCATTATTCAAAACAGTTTTATCAGTTTTGCAAAGATGTTTTTACAAAGATGTTTCTACAAAGCATCTATTTAAGCAGATTAGCTATTTGGAATCCATTTTCCAATGGAGAGGATTACCATCATGTTCAGCATTTAAGCTACAATTTTACTTAAAGGATTATTGATGTGTATTAAGTGTTCATGTCTTTAAATTAGAAACTGGATGGACTGGTTTAGAAATTCCCAAAGACTACAGTATGCATTTTTCAGTATTTAAAAATATATTTAATTAATAAGAATGACCTCAAAATTCAACTGATATACTTTGTGTCATATTTTTGTTTTTAGAAATATAACAATTTGAATATCAATAAAGTTTGACATATTTCTGTGTCAATATAATGATGAAATATTTTATTCTCTATCTTTAAAACAGCCCTGAGACTACCTCTGTGTTTTCCCTCCCCTTCAAGGGTAATTTTGTCTGTCATATTACCTCTGCCTTCCCTTGTACCTTTGTATACTACTACAAAGATAATCCCTGCCATATGATCACAAGTGAAATCTCCATGGATTTCTTAAGGTATTTTTATGGCAAGATTGGCCCTTATATGTGAAAGATTTCCAAATCTCAGTTTCTTTTCAAAATATAGCTCTCACTTGCAATAAATATTAGCTTAATAAATGAATAAAATTAATAAATATCAGAAAACAAGTCCAGAAGAAATGAACATAAATGAGGCAAGTGTTGTAACTGCAAGTGTTGCACCATCACTGTGCAACATTCATAATAGGAATAAAAATCAATGTCATAATTTTCAGAGCAAATAAAGTTGTTTCAAGGTGTTTGTTGTGTTGTTGGGTTTTTTTTTGTGTGTTTTTTTTTGTTTGTTTGTTTGTTTTAATTATTGGATGTCATGTCTAAAGCACCGTAGAGTTTGCTTACTTTTAACAAAATATATATATAATATATCCTCCTCAAAGCAGGAGTGTCAAATACATTTTCATGTTATGTCAAGTCTTCACACAGTTCCTCATTATTTTTCTCTCAGTATTATATTCCAAATTTGTATGTTCCCTAAAGAGCATTTTTTAATGGACTGTTTTCAAGGGTGTGTGTTATCTTTTGAATTTAGAACAAAACTTCAGATTCTTTTAGATATATAATAATTGCCAATTAGACTGTAAGAAATTTTTGTAAGCCAGTTGTCCAATGCATAATATATCATCTCATTAGTCTACAATTTTCAGCAGCTTTTACTATATGGTCTGATATATCACCTCTAGAAAAAAATAGTGTTTACCCAATATTTAGTTGAACATTTTTGTTGACATGAATTAAATTTCAGGATTTCATATTCAATGGTGGGATATTGTCTGTTCATAAAGCCTTATTTAGACAGCCGATGAAGCCTAACAGCTTCAGGTCCTGGTATTCATGGAGAAAATTAACCACTTCTATACATCCTGCAAAGGCAACATATCTGGGTGGAGAAAAAACAGGCGATTTTCAAAGAATGTAAAAGACAATTATACATGTACTTAACTGTGATTAGTTCCATTGACTTGACTTGCTGACTTCGCAGTGGGGCTGTCCATTTATGGTGAAAATAACCGTGTGTATCTCCATAATGCCTTGAACTCTACAGTCTTCTAATATTTTTAATACTTAAACCATATTTGAATCTACTAAAATGAATACAGATTTACATTATTTATATATTTGAAATATACATTTGAAAACAATTGCAGAACACTACTCTTGACTCTTCATGATTCCACTAAAAAAACCCAAAGTTGCATAGGAGTAAGTGGGGCACCTGTTCTGCAAATACAGAAGAAGAAAAATAAATAGTGATTTTTCAGGTACTAGGTTGAGTTTGATGATTCAGTATTTTTATGTGTAAACAAATTACAAGAGGCACAGAAATGGCTAAGGATATCCACTATAAAATCTTCCAGATTAAGGTCAAACAGCATCATTAAATCATCAATCCTGGCCTTTTTATCAATTACAAAACTCTAAACTTTGCTCAGTTATACCTCTTCTGAGCTCAATAACTTTTATTTGAGTAGACAATAACTTGTGTTTGGCTGAAGCATATCTCCCAGAAAGCCAACCATTCTTTATTTAAAGGTTTCCACAGACAGAAATCTACTTCATCCCTTGGTAGCTTGTTTCAGTGATTAATTGCCCTTGCTGTTAAAAAGATGTGCCTAAACTCTAATTGGGATTTATCTGGCTTCAGCTTCCAGGCATAGGTCCTTGATAAGCCTTTTTCTGCCAGATTGAAGCCCTTTAACAATGGGCATTTTGCCCCTGTGTAAGTACTTTTACTGCAATCAAATCACTTAATCTTTTTGATCAACCAAACATTGTTCTCTAAATCTTCTACCATGAGCCATTTTGTTCAGCTCTTGGATATATCTCTCTTCTGTACCTTTTACAGTTTTTAATCTTAAAAAAATATGGACACTCATGTTGTATATTGGTCTCACTGTGCTGAGCAGACGTAATATGACCCCTTTTTCTGTTATTACTCTCCTCTTCCTGCCTTTCAGTATTTTTTTCTGCCAACATTGAAATAGGTAGTCATGGCAAATTCCAGTAATCTTTAAATCTTTTTCAGAACCATTGCTTTCCAAATTTGTCTATTTATTCATATCGAATGTATTTCTTTGAATTTGAACACTTTGAGTGTGATTCCTTACTTTGAAATTACCAAGTGATCCAGACTATTTTTTCTAACTCAGTTGCTTCTAATTATTATTTATTATTACCATTATTACTATTATTATCATTATTATAATTATTTATAATTAATCACTCTTTATCTATTGTTAGAATTGCTTGACACTATTAATTACTATGAAATATCTAACACTGGTTGTTTCACAAGACTTTTAGGAAAAAAGGTAATAAAAAAATTATTTCCCACCACTGACTACTGTTTCAGATTTGTCACTTTGTCATTTTTAAATTTACATCTTCTATCATTCCAGAATTTTACTAAAGTATTTCAAATTCATAATTTAAAAACAACTGACATAAATTTAAATAAGAGGAACTAGATATCTGAAGTGAAGAATGTCTACATGCTCTTCATATATGTCCACACAAAATTAGGAGTTTTCTGTCTTTCTTCTATGGGTTCTTCTTGTTGTTGCTGCTGTTTGCCTTATTCTACTCAGACTAAACCAAAAAAAAACCCAAAACAAACAAAAAAAAAAGCAAGAAAGAAAAGAAAGGCACATCAAAATCAGACTAAGAAGTATTTTTTCTGTGTTGCAAAGTACAGAACAGTGTGGTCTATTGCTTAGAGCTAGTACAAAGAGAGATTTTTTTTTCCTTGTTGAGTAGCTGATTGCTTGATGATCAAAATGACAACATTTTTTTAAACCATATTCTCCAAACTCAAATGCAAAACGTTAAACTGTTTCCTAATTGTTCATTATTGATGTGGTCAATAAGTATTCCACGTAAATACATTTCCTTGACAAAGATTATTTATATTTCAAATTTTCAATTGATACTTTCACAATAGAAATGTAATTTACTTATAATGTGGTGAATTTCTTGAGTATTTTACTGCAGATTCGCTTCAAATATAATTTAAAAATTTGTCATTCTTCTACCTCTGAAAGCTTTCTGTTACAAGTGTGACTACCTTCGCAATATGTATCATGACATCACATTCAACTTACAAAGGTAGAAATGAAAAGTATGCGTAGACAGTTTCAAAACAGATTCTGGAACACATAAGCACTTGCAAATTTAATGGAAGAGCAGTAGATAAACAATATGTGGAGATGATGTTAGAACTAGCATTACTGAACAAGTGTCTTCACATTCACAACTTCCTAAAATTGACAAATTTGGCTTAGCTCCAGTGTACACCTACAAAATTCTCAGATCCATCCAAAATTTGAAATTTGACCATTAATCGTTCTTCTCAGTTACAGGGGAAAAGACAGCTTAAAAATGTATGCCATTTTAAAGAAGCTAAACAATTGACATACAAGACAGCTTCTCATCGATCTGTGTGTTTAATAAAGCTAAATGTTAGGAAGACTAATGTACCATAGTGATGTTTTAGGAATTTCAATAACGTATTTGAAAGACTGTCATAACTCACTCACCTCTGCTGAGTTTATGAGCCATGGGTTTTCTCCAGCTCATAAAATCAACTTGCTTAACACAATACAGTGACTGATAGCATCAGAGATGACACTTCATGAAGCAAGGTGACTCTTTTTTTCCTCCTTTTTTTTTTTTTTTTATAACTTTTGTAGGACAATGAAGGGATACTGAAAAGAGAATTGGATAAGAGTCTGACAAAATATTATTCTGACTTAGTGACACATTAATTACAAATATAATATCTCTGTTGTTCTTTGTAATTGTTGAATGTAAACTGGGACATAATGTTAACTTCTGAAATATTGAGAAATTAATTTTCATTTTCCACTTTTTAAAATGTAGTACACCGAGCATGAAAAATCACCACTGTAAAGAGTAATGTGCCTTTCTGTCAGTTGTGCTTATCTCTATACTGAACCTTCATTTAAAAAAATGCAAACAAGAACCATTTATAATTTTCCCTTACATGGAATAAAACCAAAGAGCTTATCTACACATTTGTACAAATTTAGTCATTATAAGCATCAAACTCATTAATTTAAAAACATTATTCTCACCTCTTTCTAGTTATATACAATGCAGATATCTTCTGAGGCAGTCATCCAACTCTGCCTTCATCCATGGATCAAAATAGGCACCTACAATTTCTGAAGAAATATTTGTCTTTCAATTACTGAAAAAAAACGCTAAAGGGAATGCCCCAGATGTGGATGTTTAATGCTATAATTATGTAAAGTGAGGCCCAGTTAATCTCATTTCTGGTCCCCAGAGCAGAATCTACATCTTTAGCCACCACTTACGAGGTATGGTAAAAGATAACTCAGACTTGGTTCAAAACTGTCAAGTCCCTGAACAGAAAACAACCTACTGAAGTAAAAGTAACTGAGTTTTGGTTGCTCTTAGCTGTATTAGCATAGCCCAATGTTATGTGAATAACGCCCCTTGGAATTTGACATTGACGGTTTTTCTAAGTTCCACTTCAGACAATTCCCTTACGAATGTGGGCCTAATAAAAGGTTTTTATGGGATGGAGGAATTATCTCTCAGCCTCAAAGAGACACCTATGTACAATCACAATTCATAGCCAAGAGAAAGCCTCTACTGTCAGTCCCATTTTCTTTTTGGAATGTGCACCATATCATCCCTTTCTTTTAAAACACAATACTAAGCCACTAATACTTCCATGTGTGTGCAATTATAAGCCTAGCAATTAGATTATTTGCGCAGTATGTGATACACTCAGCTTGAAAATAGTTTTAAAACATCATCCATCTTGCAAACAGTACATAACAAAGCAGACTACAAACAGTCTTCTGTGTGCACTTATGAAAAAATAACTAGTGGATACTGACTGACTGTGACATATCTGAAGAAAATAAAAAAACCCTTTTACTGCGAGAGTGTTCAAGTATTTGGACAGGTTGGGCAGAGAGGCCAACTCTCTCTCTCTCTCTCTCTCAAGAGACCCTTTCCAGCTCTCTGTGAATACATGTCACAAAATAGCAGATTCATTAATGTAGGAAGTGGCTTTTGGAGATCATCTAGTCCAGCCCTCCTGCTCACAGGAGGGTCAACTAGAGCAGGTGACTCAGAGCTATGTCCAGTCAAGTTTTCAATTTCTCCAAGGATAGAGACCACAAAACCTCTCTAACCTGTCCAAATACTTGACGACCCTCACAGTAAAATGTTTTGGGTTTGTTTTTAATTATTTTCTTTTAAATAGAATTTTCTGAATTTTAATTTATACTCATTGCCTCTTGTCCTGTCACTGGATGCCACCAAGAAAAGTCTGTCTCAATCTTCTGTATTTCTTCCCATCAGGTATCTATACACACAGATAGGTTCCCCCTGAGCCTTCTCTTCTCTGGGCTGGACAGTCCCATCTCTCTGAGCCTCTCCTCATATGACAGTCCTTAACCACCTCCATAGCTACACATGGTCCTTCAATAGACTCACTCCAGTATTTCCATATCTCTTGTGTACTGGGAGTCCAGACCTGGACACAGCACTCCAAAAGTGTCCTCACCGGAGCTGAATAGAGAGGAAGGATTACATCCCTTGACTGCCTGGCTATATTCTTCTTCATAGAGCTCAGGAGGCTGTTGCACTTGTTTTTGCAAGTGTACACTGCTGATTTATGGTCAGCTTGGAGTCCATCAGGACCCTCAGTTCCTCTCTGAGAAGCTACTTTCCAGCCAGTTGCCTCATGGTGTGTAATGCTGTATGGAGTTATTCCTTCATGAGATTCCTCTTGGACCAGTTCTTCAGCTTGTCCAGGTTCCTCTGCATGTCCCCACATCCATGTGGTTTATCAACCACTCCTCCTAGTATTATATAATCTGCAAACTTGCTGAGAAGGTGCACCCTGTGTAGTCATCCAGGTCATTAATGATGTTTAACAGCATTGTCCCTAGAATCAACCTCTGACACAGACTATTGGCAATTGACATCAGCAAGTTTTCAGTCCACCTCACTGTCCAGGTATTCAGTCTGAACTTCATCAATTTGTCTATGAGACTGTTATGACTGACCATGCTAAAAACCTTACTTGGTGTAAGAGCTTCAAAGATTTAAGTCATCTGACTATGAGTTTATGTGGTACAGAGTTAAACGAGCATTTTGAAATACACTTTTGGATTTTAGCACTGCCCACTTTTAGTTTCACAAAAGATGCTAAAGTTCAGATTTACTTTGTGAATCTGTGTGAAGAAAATATGTTTGATGTCCAGACTACATGTCATTTTTAAGTGAATGTTGTATTTCTGCATTCTGACTCTTCTATCCATTTGAAGATCCCCTATGAAAATGTCTCTTCCATTCCTCTTTCATAACATATTACCTGAATTACTTTATTTTTTCAGTTATGGTTATCTAATTTAGCTTTGTAAAAATGTTCACTTTCTTTAAAAGATAATTTAAGAGTAGTACATTATTTTAGAAGTGTGCTTATATGCTGCTATTCTATTCTTAAACACAGTTGGTCTTATAGTGTTCCTCACCACTTGACAAGAAGCAAGAAGCAAGCAACGTTAGTTCAATTGTCATTTCTGAAACTGAGAATTTTATTTAGGTACTTTTTATATTATTTTCTCAGTTTATTGTCCCAGTCTTCTCTCTATTGAACATGTTTCTGTGTTTTCACTGTTGCTTCTAATCAAGGCATCTACATTTGTGCTCTTTTGGATGTCTGCATGTATAGTTAAAATTTCAGTTGTAAGATAAATTTGACTTTCCCTTCTTTTCTCTAAGATTAAAAGTAGAAGAGAATTTACTAACATCTAGTAAATCTAGATCCAGCTCATCAAATGAAGTGCTATGCCTCCTCTACATATGATGTATTGTTTCATATACTAATATTTTATCAGACCCAAGTTTTCACAATTTGCAAGAATATTGTTGAGAGTTACATTACTACAAAGAAAATGCAATTATCCTGTATCAGTTGTGGACTGACTTCATATTACATTCATTTTTTGCTTGGATTTAGTTATGAATCTCAAATAAGCATGATACTGTAGTTTCCATCATATTTTCCAAGTTATTAATTCTGAATTAGTTTGCTAATAGTGACTAATAATCTCTGAATCTATAAAATACTTGCATGTCACTAAAAATGTATATTATACTTAATGATATCAGTCTAATACTAGGATACACAGCAGGTGAATGAGTTTTAAATTTTTATTGTTTTGCAAATTTTGGTTTAAAAAAAAATGTGTGTATATTAGAGTTTTTCTTCCTAGATATTTCTTACCTTTAATACATGTTACTTTTACTTTTCAGAAGTGTTCTCTATTAGTCTAAATGAACTATTTTCTTAATTTTTCAAACTTACAGAAAATCTCATTCTCTTGGAGGGTAATTACATCTTCATGTAAGGATTTATCTAATTGTAACCATAAAGATGAATGCAGTCTTCATGAAAATCTATAGTCTTGGATAGAGTTTGCGTTTACTTTTGGTAGAGCTGAATTTGGCCCATTGAACAGTGTTATGCATTAACATTGCAACAGCTGACTTTTCCTCTATTTTCTGTGTCTGTCATGGATGCGAAAGAATCTGATGAGTATTAAGATTTCCCTTCTGCACGAAGTGCTACAGGTATGTCTGAAATTGACAGTACTGCAAAGAGGACTTGCAGCATCTTTGGTATACAGGCTAGTGCTTCAGGTAACCCAGTTGCCTAGAGAAAATTCAGACAAATTACCTAAGGAATGGGGAAGCCAAAGATCAGCAATTTTAGGCTCTCACCTAAACCAAGGCTTTTATGTAATGCAGAGAAAATTTGGAAGCACTTTAAGCAGAGAATTTTTCAATATCTGTATTACTAAATGCGTACTAACTGATAGAAAAAGAAACAGCTAGGCACACATTGCATATCACTATGGTAACAGACACCCTAAAACCACTATAATGGCAATAGACTTAGAGGCATTGAAGAGTACAAGAACAAAATACAAGGAACATTATATGAGTAATAGTGTTGCATACAGTGGACACAGCAAATTCTCTATTTTGCCTGGAGACAGCATGTGGCTTCATCATGTAATTTAAGGTTTGCAGCTGCTGAATGACTACTTCTACACCAAAGATTTAAGAAAGATTAGGAACAATTTGGAAAATTCAGATATTAAGGGATAATACTGATTAGAAAGTTATGACCTGTTGTAGTACTGGGTTGCATAACAGCCACATGAAATGTATTTGCAAAAAAAGATAAAATACTTTAAAGTAAAGTAAAATTTTATACAAGTTCATGGACAATTTGTTTGATAATGTAAAAAAAAAAAAAATCAAAGAATGAAACTTTGATATAGTTTTGGGTGTTCATAATTGAGTACAAAGATCGGAAAATATCTGATGTTTTTGGCCCATAGTGTTAATTTATAATTTTGTGTATCACACAAGACAGTACATGAATTTTAAAAAGAGATGATGTATAACAACATTTTATACAAGAGTCATAGTAAGAAATGACCATAGCATGTATCAAGTTCTTTCTGAAATAAATGATACAAAGGAAGATACAGCCTTTCATCTTAGTGTAATGCTAAGGTAGAAACAGAATGGAACTGTTGTGAAGTTGATGAAATCTATAATGTGAATATAATAATTTTAGTAATGTAATAGCAAAATATCAAAAAACCCAAACACTTAATTTTTTCACGTTTCCTTCCCTCTTCCTCTGTCTTCCTTCTCTTCAGCATCCCAACAAAGTTAAGCCAAAAGAATCATACTTACATCTAAATTCATAACTTTAATTATGGGCAGTTTGCACTGTGAAGGGATTCTAATTTTTAAATTATTACATCCATGTTCTAAAATTAGATTCTCATATACACACATGCACACACATATATATGCACAAGATTTCCCAGATCTGCAATTGAAACAGGAAAAGGAAAGCTGATGTGTAATGCAAATTTGGAAGGAGCTGGGTGACAGATCTGTGTTTTTTTAAATTTATGAGAATAAGCAATAACTAATATAAAATATAAGTTATGTCTAATTTCTTAAATTTTTTGTTCCTCCGACAAGTAAGATTTTGAAACAATCTTCTACTAAGAGCCATGAGAACAGCTTTGTCTCCTGATAGTTTAAAAATAGAGCTTGTATCTTTATACACAAGTTTAAATTAAATGGAGTTAATGATTTAAGAGGCCTTCTCTACTACTACAGGTTAAAAATTCATGTTGTTTGCCTTTGCTCTCTAGAAAATTAATCATTCTGAAAATATTGTTTTCAGTATTCTTCCATGTCCATCTTCATTTGAAACTAAAACAATACTTAACTAAGCAGACAGTATTCTATTTGCAAAGTGGTGTATAGGTGATACATTGTCTGCATTGAAAATTGCTCTGTACTACATCTTCTACTATGGTGTTGAAAACCAACTAAGATTAAAAGTCATTGGGGTTTGATACTGCAAGCTGCCTAGACCCTTTTTGTGTTGTATCAGACAACAGTATAATATACCCACAGGACATGTTCAACTCTTTGGGTGCAGAATTATTTTTTTTATATCACAGATTTAAGGTGAGCTTAATCTAATATAATTTTAGATTTCTAGAATATAGATGTTTACATATGAGGTAGCTAATGTGGTCAGTGAGTAAGTCAGTGGAAAGGTAACACTGTGTGATTCTTCCTGTTGCAAAGAAGACATCTAGCATTTGTCGGAGGACAACTCTCGCTACACTAATTTTTTCCCTGGAATGACTGTAAAGGAAACCTAGGCTATCCCTCAAATGTGTGTGTCTACGGTAAAGATACCTATGAATGAGACAAACCTCTCCTCAAGTGATTGTTGCTAACTATGTATGATTTTTTAACCATGAAATGAAAGGTGATATTCTCTCTAGCTTGCTGTATGGTTTTGGTTTGGGTTTTGTTTTGTGGGGGTATTTTATTAACTTGTATTAACTAATGACCTATTCCAGAAGATCTCTATTAGTTACTGACTTTGCTCAGCTATCTCTTTGTTTATTAGCTTTCAACCTTTGACAGTTTTTGTATTTCAACATTTTTTGTATTTCTAGATTCTTAAATAAATGGGACAGCAGTCACCGTGTAGAAAATCTAAATCTCCTGCCAACAAGCTTGTTAGATACCATTTTGAGACTCTTTAAATCTGGTTATGAACTGGCAGGAATGTCCTAACAGCAGATTGAAATTTTGGATTTAGATAAATAAAGGGTTGGGCCAAGCAGCGTGTAATATTAAAGGGGAGAAGGGAAAAAAAAAAAAAAAAAAAAAAAAGTAGCAAAATTTGTAAAGAAAATACTTGTTTTGCCTCAGAAAACCTACTCGCTCTATGCATTTTATACTTATTGTATGAAATATAAAGGTCTCCTGTATACAAATGCGATGAAACTCGGAGGCACAAGCCACACCTGGACTTTTCCCAGTAAACCTGGGAAAAATAAACTCTTGGAGTTTCTAAAGGCAGTCACTAGAGGGAGCCATGTTCCTATGCAGTTTATTACATGCCCCTGCAAAGCTTACTAAAATAACCCAGTTGACGAACAAAAGAGATTTTTTTCATTTGCTGCAGAATCCTTACATAGGAAGAGAATGTAACATGGAAAACACCAGACTCTTTCCTAACTGAATATGCTAGTCAAGTGAAGGATCACAGTAATAACAGTAAATGTGCTGATGCAATATTAGGTTTGCTCTGTTCTGTGATTTTTATGTACTAGTTCCGCCAAGGGATTTAAACACTTAAAATTAACCTCCTGGGTATTTTAGTGTGTAGAACCAAAATCACAAGGAGGGGGAAAAACCTGCTGCACTGTTGCTTAACCCTGTCAGTAACTTGGCAGTTTCTTTCATGTTCAGCTTCAAAGTTCCTGAGTACTTTCATATTAAGAACTGCCCAAATCTGAGTGTTATAGGGATTACTTTCTCAGTAATCAGTGACTGGTGTTTTTCCGACTATATAGCTAGAGGACCTGTAGGTGTTCTCACAGCTGAAATATTTAAAACACAGAAAGACTGACTTCACAGTGAAATGCAGTTGCAGCCATTTTCTTTGAAAACACAGCTGGAGCCTTCTCACGAGGATAATGGAGGTGAGTTCTTCACAGCGAGAGGAGCATTGAAATAGAGGTTTGAGATCTCACACAATGGATAAAGAAGGGGGAAGGGAACACAGTAGGTATAGTATATATAATAAATACCATTCTTGCATAAACCCTTCTTCATTTTGACACAGCAGTAAGCCACTGTTCATAAGGTATTGCTGTATGAAAAGAATAAACCCACTACCAAGAACACCCATCATGCCACTATACTGTTAGGCATACTCTAAGAATTACAGCTTTTGGATGTTATAAACAGACAGATATGAATTATATGCTGAGTTACTCTTCAACACTAAGAAAGAAATTTTGGATTAAAAAAGGTGAGGAAATTATAAGACCTGGTGATGTTTGTTAGTAATATATGTGTATGTGGGAAGTGTAATGGAATTTAGGAGTTATCAGAATAAGCAAAAGTTTTCAGAATCAGAACATTGTTGCTATGAAATTATAGTGAGGTTGTGTTTTAGCCTCATACACATATACACATACAGGTATATTTATCTGTGGAAACTGTTTCATAGTGTTTTTTTCTGTTCAGATCTGTGGAGATCAGTCTTTCTCATGCTAAAGCAGTATGGGAATTATTTAAAAAAAAAAAACAAAAAAACAAAAAAGGCAAAAAAAACCCTGTACGAACTATGGAAATTATAGAGTCAGTAAAAAGGATTATTCTCATGAGAATAAATAATATTGTTTTATGAAGAGAGTTTGTAACCTAATACCATAAATTAAAACAAAAGTTAAACCTATATATATGTAAATTATATACCACAATTTATTTCTGCTTTTTTCCCCAGTGTTTTTCTTCTTACAAACATCACTGTAAATGTCAAATTCTGTAACTTCACCAAAAAAACCTTAGATTTTATCAGAAGTATCAACCTACTCTATTTTTTTCAGATTCTGGATAATAAAGTTACTTTTTTTGTGGAGTTGTTTTAGCAGTTATTTTAACTATCTTATTTAAAATGTAGTCCTAGTATTTCTGTGCCATAAACCTTTTTGCAGTTCAACAATAAGGCACTTGTAGTACAAATTTTAAGAACTTTTCATATGCTGTTCCTCTTTTGGGAGGGAGCTCGATCAGTAACTAAGATCTAGACAAATAATTTCCTGAAACTTTCCTCTGCAAGTGAGGGAACAAGAAACATGTATGTTTTGTAATGAAAAATGGTTCTTATGTAATCAGTGTGGATGTAAGCATTGAGGCTTCAAGGAAAGAAATTTCCTGTGGCTCATGATGCCATTGTAGGAGTGGACATTGCATCAGTCGCTCAGAACACACACATGTAATTAGCTGTATGAGTTGACTAGTAATTAATTTCTTGAATAAACTGGCTACTTTCTGTAATATGAGCTGCAGCTGATGAAAGCTTTCTGAAATTAAATGTAACTTCTTGCACAAAATAATCTTCCTGTGTATTTTCCAGACTCCATAACACTGGAGATTCATTCTTAATAGGAACCTTGCAGAAACCTTGCATGAAAGTTATTTGCCTACTTTATAATAGAATTGTGAATTACATTTTCATTTTAGTAAACCTACTGTTGACATTTGAAAGGTACAACAATCTTCCTATCTCTGATGCAGACGTAACGCATATGACTAATAAGACCATAATTTTTTTAGACTAAGCTGGACTAGAATGTTTTCATTTTAGACACATTTTATCTTAGACTTGTATATCATAACTGAAGAATCTTTCAATTTTGAATTCTGGGACTGGAGCAGATGGCAGAGATGTATTTAAAATAATGATACTTGACATATAATTTCTATAAATAACTGCACAGCTACAAGGTGTTATTTGTAATTTTTCTCTCTTGAGAAGAAACTAGAAATTCTGTGTCACTTCATTATAATTGTTCTTGAAATTCATCACTAATGGATAAATTTTTGAAATTTTTACCTTAAGATAAAAAGGCAGATACAAATGCAGATGTTCTTTCACATGTCTACTGGATTCCAAATGTCTTCACAGCCTAGTCATAGAATCAATTACTGAGGCATATTGTGCACACATATATAGAAATATACTGATTAAAAAAAAAAAAAATGTTGAAAGCCGTATTTTCTCCAGTTTTGTAAAACAGTTATCAAATTTTCCTGTCATGATGCAGGGGACTACTGGAAAAAATAAACTCTTTTTCTACCCAAGAAAGACTATATATATGATAAAATGTATCACAAATCTGACTTAGAGTAAGTTTGTGTGTTGAAAAATTTTCCCTTCAGCTCATTGATGCTATGATTTAGATACTGAAATGTCAGCTATGGAGGGGAGAGAACTGTACAGTATACCAAAAATAATGTTTTGGTTTTATGCCACTGGTGGGTGCTCTCTGGGAGAACAGTTAGTTTTTGACTCAGGCAGAAGAAAAATGAACACAAATCCTAGACATCCTAGCAGAGCTTATGGTAATATAAAATAAAAACTAATGCTTGAGAGTCTTAAGCCAATTTCCATATGTTGTTTTCTATTCCAGTATTGGTATTGTCATGTTTTAATTTGAGATTAATGCAAACAAAACAAAAACCTCAGAAAGTCAGGTGCAACAAATATAAAAAGTCTTGCTGAAAACAAGTGAAAATGAACAGACTGTGATTTAAATGTTCTTTTAAATTTTTGGCAGCTTGAGATTTACTTTATATTCCATTTGTTCCTTATTCCTTTAGTTATAGCAGGCAGGTAATGCTTCCTTTGCTGTGAAAAATGCTGTTGTTGCCAACTTTGTCAGCTAAACTTCATTTTTACAGTTCTAGTAGCATTAGTTTGTCAACATAAAAGCTAAAATATTCTGAACTCAATCAAACTTTCTCAGGCTTGTCTCTGGAGGTGGCATTAAAGGGTTTGGATAGCCTTATCTGTTTAATACTAAGGATGTTTGTAGCTTCTGCTAAGTGCTCTCCAGTGATTTCTTTCAAAACTTTTAACAAACTACAATATGTCTTTCTGATCATATACATATTCCTTACCACATCATCGTAGAGACTTTTTTTATAAGGGCCTACTAATATTGCTACCCTCTCATCCAGTTCTATATAGACCAATAACAGTAGCATAACAGGGTAAAAACCAGAAATTTTATACCATACTTTATTTTGGTATAGTTACCATTGGATTTTTTAGGACATATAGGCAGGTTATGAAGTGGACTGCCTCCAGTAAAAAATGCAACAAGTGCATCATGCAGCAAAACTCTTTCAGATTGAGAAAGTTAGACAAATTTGCTTTAATAAAGAAATAGGGTGTAGAACAAGACTCAAATTTGAACAACATCACTTATCTTGCACAGCTTTTAAGAATACAATTTTAATACTTCTTGAGATTGCGTAGATTTACATTTGGAAAGTTATTTGTATTAGGCAATTCTATTTCTATTCTTGGGTGCATATTGAATTATACCTGAGAAGTGGAACAGCTCTGATTGTGTTACCAAAAAACACAAAACCAAACTTACTTTTAAATGCAGATTCCAGTTACAATACACCTTTTTTTTTAGTTCTGCAAACTATGTGCTTTCTTTAGGATTTTAAATGAGTGCACAGAGAGATTAGAGGTTAAACTTAATTCAGTAACTGTTTCATTTTATGTTTTTCAAAGTAAATGATAAGCTTTTGCCAATGCCATGGTTGTATTTTCTGTGATTGCACTGGTGGCAGTTTCATAGGCACTTAAATTAGAACTCTTTATCATTTATTTCTTCAGCAAAATCATGCCGTCACATTCTGATATATCACTTTTGGAATCAAAACAGAAAGAAAAACTAACATTCTACCTTTAGCACTCTCTTTTCCTACTAATTTAATTTTATAATGATGCCCTCTGCATGGAACAGGGGTTTTTCTTTTCAGCTGAGGTTATAACTTTTTACGCAGATGACACAGCAATAGAAGAGCTGCCATACGGGAATAGAGCTATAGCTACTCTTAGCTGATACAATGTCTGTGGTGGTGGCCTATGCTGTATCTACTAAGGAAAATAAAAATGTCTGTAGTAAAGAATACATAGAGAAATGTGTATTTCTGACATTAGCTTTTTTGTGAGGTTAAAATTGATGAAAATTTACTCTCAAGTTAATATAACTACAGAACTTTGTTAGTGGGCAAAAATTAATGATGATGTATACAATACTGCATTTGAGCATTGCCCATGGGAATGTCAGTATTCAGTTCACCCTCTGTCAGGAATGAACTCCAAGAATACAGCAAGTTACTGCTTTTGATGAATATGATGTTATTTGACAGTACTGAGCAGCATCTCTATGACCATTTTTTCCTTGAAAGGAAGGAAATTAGTTACAGAGAGAAAAGTTTTTTTATTTACATAGGTAAAAATGCACAGTGTTTCTGTGCCCAGCTACAGAATTAGTTTATGTTTTTTTCCACGCATTGTTAAATGCAAAAATGCATAAACAATACAAGTAGTAGAGACTCTTGTCTTCCTTCCCACTCACTGACTAGAGGAAAAGAAGCACTTTGTCCTTAGTTGAGTCATTAAATCATACACAGTAGAATTTATTTTCCCATTTATATTTCTATTTAAATATGCAAGGACTGTGACAGGAGATTGATGCATATGTTAGCTTAGGGGAACTTTGTAGAGATAAAACCATTCTATGCCATGAAAACTATGAACACCAACAAGATCTTGAACATGCTGATCCCACACAAAACTCCTTCAAGAAACCAAGTGCATGGGCCCACCCCATCAAATATTTTGTGACTCAAACTGCTATTCAATCAATTCTATGGAAATAGTTGGAATAGATTATGCCTAGAAGAACTGAGTGAAAGTTCTGATATTGAGATGGGGAGAAAATATCTATAACAAGAAGTAAAACCAGCTTTAAAAAAACCCAAAAACAAACACCAAAAGAAAAAACAAACAAACCCCCCCAAACAACATTCCCTCCTACTTGTGACAGAATTGTTTATAAATACATAATTAGAAGGAACCTTAAGCTATCATCTAGTCCATCTCTTAAAGGTAGAATCAAGCAGGTTTAAGTAAGTAAATATTTTCTTGAAGTATTTTTCTACCCATTTCTTAAAATATTTCTTTTTCTACATTTATAACATTCAAAACTATTAAAAATTTTGTTTAGAGATTTAATCACATGTCTCATTAAAAGTTTTGGGTTTATTTTCAACTACTACTTACACTAACAGTTCTGTTTCAGTTCAATTACTTAGTTTTCTGTTCTGAGGGAAAAGGAAATCTTACCCCTTTGTGTCATTTTTTTTCTCATGAGGTTTTTTTGATCCTGTCTACGCCTCAGTTTTCTTTTTTTCTAGATAAACCCATATATTCTAAGCTTTTCTTCTTTCAAATACAGACAAGTATAGTAGCGCATGGGCCTCACAGTGTCACACTGAACTCCCTAGTCTTTAGCTGTATTGAAAGCTATTTCAGAGAACAGTCCCTGTCTTTCACTGAATGCTGACCCATTGGCACATCTTGCCTTCACACTCACTGCATAAAAGGGGTAAAGGCAATTTCCTCTTCACTGTAAAAATGTTGCCTAGCAAAACTTATTCCATAATACTAATCTTCTAATCCTTATTAAGTCAAAATGTTATGTGATCTAGAGACAGACCCATGTTGCTCAGTTATATGAAAACTTATAAACTACCACTGTAAGCACTTTTTTGCCATAAAGGTGACTTTACCATAGGCATAAAAATTACTTGTTCCTGGAGCTAATTATTAATAAAATCTAAAGAGAGTTCAAGACAAACACAGATAAATTATTCATCTTGTCCATTTATGTGCAACTACAAATTCTGCCTCTTCATTAATTTTCCTGGATTGAATGACTCAAAAAACGTATCTTGGTTTCTACATTAAAACAGTAGCAATCATTTGTTCTTTGTGAATCCCTACTAAGACAGAACAGTCATCACACTTTTATTTTTACCTTTAGACCTAAAGAAACTAATTGCAAAACTCCTGAATTTAAAGACAAGATTCCTGAACAATACATGCTATGGACTGTATTGAAAGATAATCTCCGCAATAAAAACCTTGGAGATCTTCCTTTTTCAGAACATCATGGATGAGAGTGAGGAACACTTTTATGGGCGAGAACATTGAGGACTTGGAAGAGAAAACTAGAAGAAATTCTTTATGGGGATAATTTGGCAAAACAAATTGACAATTTATGTTTGAGCTGATAACTGACTTCCATTAATTGAGATACTCACCCATGAATAACATAACCTAGTTATGGTCTTATTTTATAATTCAGATTTAAAATAAAAGCAGGAACCTATCTGTGGAGCAAGAATAGAGTTTTGACATAACCAAGCTGCTACAAATATAGGAAAAGCTACAAATAGAGATACAAACATAGAGAAAGATAAGCTGATTACCCAGCTTTATTGGCTGAATAAGTGGTATCTATGTTTCTTCCAGGGAATTTCCTCTATATCCACATTGTAGGAGATCTATTGTGACTATGTGGATTTTACTGCAAATAGGAAGAAAATATGAGAATTTTGTCCTCACTAGTGTAGAAGCATTGAGTATTTTCCTCTAGTGACAAAGCTTGAGATGAGGAAATCCACAGAATTAAGACATCTGCCTCTGTTAACATATTGAATGGTGCCAAGGGATAGCCCTGAATTTGGAACATGGCACTCTCTGCTGTTTAGTTGTTATAGTGTAATTTCCAAGCAGTGTGTCCTAGCCCTGAGCACACTCTTCCTACTCTAGGGGTTCACTGGGCACAGCCCAGCACTGGTGTGGTGCCACTGGGTCATCTGGGATCAGGCTACTGAGAAAGAGTAGAGCGTCAAGGGTCTTTCTTCTCTGTTCAGGAACTCAAACACTCCTACCTAGACTCTGCCTGAGCTGCATGTTGATGTGCTATGCAAGGTCACCTGCCTTGTTGCTGCCAGCCTCCCTCAACCTTAGGTTCTCACTCTCTACCCTGCCCAACATCACTGGACCCTGACAGAGGGTTTGGGAGTTAACATGAGTCAGATACCACTAACGACATGGTAGGTGCATTAGAAAACATTAAACTGGAGTCTAAGGAATGTAATAATATGCTTGAGGCCAGTCACCACCACTGTTAAATTTATTAGTGTATATATATGCAGGGAGTCCTATATTGGTCTGATGATTTCTGTCCTACACTGTGTGAAAGCTGGGACATGCGAGGGTCTGAGCGTGTTGTCAGGGCACACAGATTTGGCTAAGGAGGCAGATATAATTGCTGTAGGTTGTCACAGCGCTCTCCCAGGGGTCACAGAGCCAGGGCAGGGAGATCAAACTGGGAAAGGGACATGACAGAGGGCACTCGGTGCTGGAATTGGTATCGGGTTGTGCATGATGAGTTCAGGAGGCCAGGTGGGCTCACTGGGGGTGGGCAAAGAGTCAGCAACTGTGTGGGGAGGCACTCAGAAGCCAGTACCAGGCTAGTCCCTCAGGAGGTGTTAGAGGGGCAAGGCTCTAAACAGCTATGGGCCAGGCTCCATGGTGCTCCATGGTGCTCCATGCTCAGGGCTGGACATGGCAGGAGCTGACTGACAGGTCACATTGTGGTCTCAAGGTGTCCTGGGGCCAGCAGGGGAGGGGTGAGGAGCAGCTGAGGATCTGGTGGAACAGGCGGAGCAGAGCCTGGCAGCCCGTCCCATCGACCCAGCAGCAAGGCAGCCAAGGGGCACTGGGGCAGCACCGGGAGACTCACTGAGGACAGGGACAGACTGAGCTGGACTGTGCGCCTGCAGGTGGGCCGGGCTCGATGGAGCCCATGGCCAGGCAGGGCAGGCCTGCAGAGAGCTGGAGGCCAGCCCTGCTGCTGCATCACCGGGGCGGGGGCTGATGGCCCCGGGGGGATGACATGGTGCCCTGGGCTATGGGTAGGGTGGAGGAAGCCCTGGAGTGGCTGGAGAGGGACAGCTGGGCCCCAGGCCCCTGTCACATATGTATAACATCTACGCTACTATTGATTTGTGTGCTAGATTTGTATTGATGCTAGATAGTTCTCTAACAGACCATTTTTAAATTCTCTCCCTATTTTTTCTTTTTGCTCAAGAGCCCAGATTTCAGAGTAAATTTGTATGTGGATTTCTAGATTCTGTATTTGCAGCTGTGACACACTGTTTATCTTTTTTGAGCTGTAGTCCTCAGCATGCAGTCTCAAAAAATGTTTCTTAGCACTAGTACACATTGCAAAATCCTGAGTCCCTGTTGGAAAAAGAACAAGCAGAAATTCATCAGGAAGTAAGTGGATGCTGTGGGAAGAGGAATGTCATCATAACAGAGAAAAATAGGAATAGACAACTGACACTGCAGATTAATTCATAACATCATAGAATCAATCACTGAGATGTGAAAAGTACCTTAGACAGGGCAGACGTCAACACCAGTAGATTAACATTTCTCTTGGTTGTTGACGATTTGCTTTCATAAAACAACATGGAGGCTAGTGCTAAAAAAAGCTTACCTTACTCAGTATCTCAGTGTTTCTGCTGGAAAAATAATCCGAAAGTTTCTGGTCCAGCACAGTTTCAAACCTCAGAAAATGATTAGCAATTAAATCATCTGGACAAATGAAGTGAGCTCATACTCATGAAAAAGGTATCTGAACCTCTCCCTAACTTGGAGATAATTTATCATTTGACTTTTTATTTTCAGTATTTTTACAAGTAGAGAATTTTCTACTTTCTGCTTCACAAAAATTGTACAATTGTATTAGATATGATCAAGATCACATACTCTTGGAGAATTAATATAAGGAGAGCAACTACACACACTAATTATTTTTCCTTTAAAAACTGACTTTCCCCCTATTTTCTCTCTTCTTGTAGACAAGGGAAAATGCTGAGGATTTCAGAAAGAAATCCCAAACTCATTTTATTACTGTTCTTTTTTAAAAATGTGTAGGAACCACAACAAAATGCAAAACACTCCTCTGATATTCAAAGACAATCTGAAGATTTTGTGTGTGAGAGAGACATTTCTCAATGAAATATAAATTTCGTTGTCTTAAAGTCTTTCAGTCCAGCTTCTTTTTGCTTTACTCAGCCAGGATTATTAACCAACCTCATGCCTTATTGTATAGATTTTTGTGATTTTCTATAAAAGTACACACTCTTTTTTTGTTTCCATAGTCTGCACTTTTTGTACTTATGATATTTAACTAAGAATGTTTTTTCTCTCCAGTATTCCAGTTTTATTAATTCACTATATCAAAGAGAGAAAGAAAGACGTTTAAATATTTTAAGGTTGAAAGAACAAACAGATTTCCATGTATTGCTTGGATACTTTGAGGAGGACAGGACTAAGTAATTAAAATTTAAGGAAGGTGTTGAAGATTTTAAAGAAGATTGGAATTTCTTTATTAAGACAGTTGCTGTCATAAAAGCATATTGTATATGTTTTGTGTTTATTTTGTCCTTATTGATATTTTTACTCGTTTTAAAATTGTAAAAGCAATTGGAACACAAATCTTTTTAAGGCAGATCTACTTGTTATAATCAGTGAGTTACAAAAATGTCTGAGATAACTATCTGGCTGAGGACTAACCACAAATACAAAATATTCTATTAATTCTTTGTCTTGCTTGTACTATATTGACCACAAATTATTTTGTGCTGGTTGAATTTGTCCTTATTGCTTGTACAATGCACAGCACAAATGGGGCTTGAAATAGTGGAGTTCTGTTGGGACGGCCTATTTCTTAAATTATTATTATGCACTGCTGAGATAATGGAGTGAAGAAACAAGACAGAATTTATTTGATTTTATTTGAATATGAAAAAGATAACCTTCTCATCACCTATATTTGTTCATTGTCATGTTGAAAACTTTAAGGAAATCCCAACTGTCTTGAACTAACTCATGGTTGTAGTATATTCACCTTTGGAAGAACTGAAATGGCTAATGTTTCATCCATCATTATTGTGCAGTCCCTCAAACGTGAACTACTCAGTTCTGTAATTTAAGTATTTACTTTTAAGTGACATTTCAATGTTATCATCGGTACAGATGGTTTGCATAACAATAAGCAAGAGAGGTGGTCCTGTGCAAACCTCATAAGTTCAAGAAGGCCAAGTGCAAGGTCCTAGGCATGTGTTGAGGCAATCCCAAACACAAATACCAGCAGGGCAATGAGTGGATTGAGAGCAGCCCTGAAGAGAAGAACTTGGGGGTACTAGTGGATTAAAAACTGACTATAAGCCATCAGTGTGCCCTCACAGCCCAAAAAAACAACTGTATCCTGGGCTGTATCAAAAGAAGTATGGCCAGCAGATTGAGGGAGGTGATTCACCCCCTCCATTCTGCTCTCATGAGACCCCACCTGGAGTACTGTGTCCAGCTCTGATGCCTCCAGCATAAGAAGGCCATGGACCTGCTGGTGTGGGTCCAGAGGATGGCCATGAAGATCACTGGAGGGCTGGAGCACCTCTTCTACGAGGACAGGCTGAGAGATTTGGGGTTGCTCAGCCTGGACAAGAGAAATCTCCAGGGAGACTTTATAGCAGCTTTCCAGTACTTAAAGGGGGCCTAAAAGAAAGATGACAAGGGACTCTTTATCGGGAGTGTAGTGATAGAATGAGGGGTGAGAGTTTTAAACTGAAAGAGGGTAAATTATATTAGATATAAGGAAGAAATTCTTCACTGTGAGGGCGGTGAGACACTGAAACAGGTTGCTCAGGGAAGTTGTGGATGCCCCCTCCCTGGAAGTGTTCAAAGCCAGGTTGCATGGAGCTTTGAGCAACCTGGTCTAGTGGAAGGTGTCCCTGCTCATGGCAGGGGGGTTGGACTATATGATGTTTGATGGTCCCTTCAAACCCAAACCATAATAAAACCATCATATAACCATGATAAAATTGCTGCTATGGTTGCCACTATTTTACTTTGTTTCTTGTATTTTGTTCTTCAATTATTTCTTTGAGGTATTACTTCAACAGTTCTTGTGCAACAAGGGAAATGTCCCACCTACTTGACATCTGTGTCTGTAGTATTAATTCAGTGTATTTAGACAGTCCAGAAAAAGAAAACTACATTTCTCTTGCTATTGTGCACACTTTGGGAAATGATGCAATGGTGATTTTAGTAGCAGTTTATGAAATTTATTCTAAGTTTGCTGAAGTGATCCAAAACCTTATGCACTGAATACAAAAGATGCAGCATTTGACAATGTCTTTCTTCATAATATATACAGCTTTGAGCGCTATGATTAGAATGTCGATGATTTTCACTTTTTAAATGGTTTTCTCATTAACCCAATGCAAATGCAATGGCACCATTCCACAAATTACAGCAATATTTTGTGATCACTTCAAACACTCTAAACTCTGTGTTCCCTTTCCACATTTTCACCACCTTTTCCTGAATTCAGTATACAGCTATTATCTCTAGTGCTGTCACTTTACAAGAGTAACAGTCTGAAAGATTGTCATGGTTTCTATGAGTTTCTCTGTGCTTTCATGGCATTAGTTTTATCCATGCTTCTATTCAAACTGTGGCTACATCTGAAATTTTAAAGGCTTTGATTTTGTTTGAAGAAATGTGAACACTGCTTTCTTTTAAATTCATATCAGCCCTTTCCACCAAAGAACTAACAATGGCACATCTATCATGTATTTAATTGACAGTGACAGGTCTGAAGTTTCATCTTGCCTGATATAAAATAATAAAGAAAAGCCATCCAGCCAGCCATCAGGACAACATTTTTCTTAATATATTCAAGGGTCCAGAGCTATTACTTTGGACTGGTCATTGTAACCAAAAGTACTGTCCAAACTACTCCAAGATGGCTTTACTTTTCATGGGATAAATGACCTGTAAAGTCTTGATCCTGAAATCTGAAGTAAACTCTGGTTTTGTTTCCATAAAGCTAATCTCTCAAATGGCACACTGAAGCATTTTGAGCTATTACATTAAAATAATGTAATTATATTCTAACATTCAGTGTTAAAACGAAAAACTTTTGTAAAGGTTCTGTAGAAGTTAATGTGCTAAACCTGTTGATTGTAATTTTATGGCCTAACAGTGGTAATAGGAGTGAAGATTCAAAAGAATGGATTTTTTTTTGATTGCTCATTGCAAATTATTTTGCTTTAATGTCTTACTTGTGAGTTCAAATTATTTTACTTTTATATAATTTTATCCATTTAAGTGCCTCACCATGCAGGTCACCTGCAGAAGAAATTGAAGGCTTCTGCTTGTTTTAAATAAATTATCGGGTTACGAATAACCTTTACTTTATCTCTCTGAGTAACCCTGGAATTTTCCAGGGTTACTAAATTCATATGTATAAATCTTCACTTCAGTAGACTCTCACTGAATTAGGAAAATATGGGAGAAATTTTAGTTGTTAAAAATCTGTAAGAAGGAAATGTTTCTCACTCAGGAAAGAAAGAAATATAAACAGTATTTACTTTAACAAATTAGGCATTTTATTAAACTATAAAAATATGTAGGCAGTTTTTCTGATCTGTCATATTTATGTTACATTTTACTTTATGTTTTTAATAGCAGCCTTTCAAGATTGAATAAATTATTACATACTTTGACATAGCCTCCAAGCCGACTGTTGACTCAACCAGTCCCTCTTGAATTCTCATAATCATGTTCCCCAAAACTTTGTCCCGATAGAAGGCAAATTTTCCATAAAGCAGTTCAGTGAAGTACTGTGTAGTTGTTAAGATATTACAGTTTCCTCCAACTCTACATGTTCAGTCTGGTTAACTGGTGAAGGAGAAAAGAAAAATAATTCAGCTTTCTTCTGTTTTATTTTATTCCATCCCATTCTACAGTAAAGACAGTTCCACATAAAGGAGTCATTGTCAGACAAACAGTGACTTTATACATGCCTGGTTTTGTTAGTGTTTGCTTTTCATCTCAAAGCCAAGCTCTTCAGAGTACGCAGGAAATTCTGTCTCCCTGCAAGTCAGCGGCAAAGTTCCCACTGACTTTACTGAAATTACAGTTTTACTGATGGATTCAGGTTAGCACTTACCATAAGCCCTAAACACCCCCTTTGCTTATGTTAGTACCCCAGAATATCAGTCTGGCTGTCACAGGTGGAGGAAGAAAGGTGTGTATATATAGTCTTTTCAGCAGTAGTAGCTGACAATCCCATCCCTTATATAACAACAGGAACAGCACAGCTGTCTCTTTGGAGGCCACCCCTTCTACTTCCTACATGTTTCTTTTCTGTGGCAGAAGAAACTGACCTCTGCCCCAGTTCTAATCTTTCCAAAGAAAAAAGCCCTATATTTGGCCTAAACAAACAATCAGGGGCACAGATCTTTCTGGAGACTAATCAAAACAAATCAGCCTGACCAAAGAACAAAAAGATCTTTGGTGGAGTTCAAGTCTGATTTTTTGTCCACCAAGGAGGCTGGAAGCAAGCTGTTCTATCCTATCAGACTTATCCATGTATGTTTTATGGAGTGTGATGTCTTGCTGAAGTGTATTTGCAATTTGTTATCAAAATTAGACTTTGGCTCTTCTCTCATTTATTTCTTTGAATACTAAAACATTTTAAAATAAAAGTGTCATTTTATGTTTGTACAATGCCTGTGCATCAGGCTTTGTAAATACTAGTCCTACTGTCAGTTTAAAAGGTTTCCTTAGTCTACAGATGTGTTTCTTTTTTCCACAACCGGAAAGACACTGAGCAGAAACTGTACTTCGAAGAGTTTGTATCAGTCACAGGACACGTTTGCCACAGCCTGTATTTTAAATGGTTCCTTAACCTCAAAAAATGACTGAGTTGAACCCACACATAAGCACATTTAAATGTCATAACCTATTCATTAGTGGGAGGAATAGAAAGAGAAAAAAAATCCAAAGAAATCTAAGTGAAGATTGATTTTGTATGCACTTGCTCACATGTATCTTAGCGTTACAATGCCACAGTTAAGAATAATTACTGAGGAGGAAAGAAAAGGACAGAGAGCTGAGCTGAACTCTGTGAAGTTAAAATGTGCAAACCCTCTCAGCTCCAGAAGTAAAGTGACATTCTCTGACTTGGGTGGGTATTTGCATAATGTGGGAAAGCTTGTTTCTTATCTTCACATAATTGTGCTTGCTCTAGAATGATCAATTTTTAAGGAGCATTTCAAAATATATGCAAAAAAGGGCTGCTCTTGAACCTCTGTAATCCCATATCCATTTGGAACTCACATCAGGGGACTGTTAAACCTCTGATTTGCCTGTAACACTGCTTACATGCCAATGATCGACTTCTTAAACAGCTACCACAGACAAATAATTAAACATAAATTTAGAAGAAACAGAAATCATTAGAGAAATTGCCTCAGAGTTTGACGGCAAATCGTGTTTTGATACAAGGTCATACTGTACAGTTATGTGTTGCCAACATCATGTTTGTTGGAAGAACTATTTCAGAAAGCACAGGTGTGCATCAGGCAAACAAAGCTATTTTAACAGTGTCTGTGTTTCTTTTTCTAGTACAACATATCGGTTTTTATCTGTCCATATGGACTCTGCAATGAACCAACAAGATTGAGCTGAAGAAATGTTCTGTAATTGTAGGTATCTCAGAGACCTGAAAGAGTTGTATTACTTGTATCCTTTGTCTCACATTCTATGATAGCAATGTGCATTGTGAGTTTGAAGAATGCCTGCTAATGGTGAAATTGTTTTTAACATCAAAAATGAGTAGAATTTTACTGAATCCCTGAAAGATTTTTGGAAGATAATACAACTGCAAAATACCATTAAGAAAAGATTAATTTCATTTTTGTGTGTGTTGTTGTTTTTTTTTTTCTTTTTCATTTTTTCTCCTCCCTGCCTTTCAAATGAAAAACTGAATATTCAAAGGGTCTAATTTTCCAAAAGGTGAGTAATCCAATTTCAATTATTCTCCGCAAGTACCACATTAAGAAAAACTTAACCTTGGGCCAAGAATACTCCTTCCAATATTCTGTTCTATGATGTCTATCATTGTAGGCTTAAGATTTTGATATTTCTCTAATGCAATTTCCTAGGCATAAACTTGGGGTAATATTTTACTTCTTTCAGTACAGCAGCATTATGAGAACAAACACATAAGAAAGGAAATCTGTTCTCAGGCTTCAGTAACAAGAACATAGTACAGGCACAGGTGAGTCCAAGACGTGAATAATTTTACTGGAGGTAAGCTAAAGGATTCAAAGTTATGTACCAACTATCACAAGATGTCTGTATAATGACTGTCTGTCATGCAGATTCACTTACTTATGCTATGATTCAAAAGACTATAAAATATCATGCAACCATTTAACAGCCACTTGAATTACTGTACACTGTGACTAAAGTTATTAAATAAAACCAAAAGCGTTTAATGAGATTTCTCACACTTTTCCAATTTTTACTTTTTCTATAGTAAAAAAATTAACTATTATTGTTTTATTTTGTTCCCTGAGCATTTTCAGCTGCAGAATTTGGCAAAAAAGATTTAACTTTGAAGCCACGTATGAAATGTAATAGACAAGAAAAGGCACAGAGTACTTTTTTTTTCCTATCTTTGTACAATTGTCCTTGGCAAGATGAAATAAGTGAAATGAATCATGTGCTGTCACCATTATTGAGCATCTCCTGATGGCTTTAGCTTGAGGTTAAGGTTAGAAAATCTCTCTCTGAATATTACATCTTGCTTTCTCTCTCCATATCTCAGACTGAAATATACTTTTTTCTAAAATCTGTTTTTCCCTCCTTCCAAATCGATGCAATCAGATTTTGCTGAAAAAGTGAAAAATTATTTTCTTCAGCTTTTGTGTGTTTCTCTGGAAACAAACACAAACTCTTGACATTTTCTTGAACTCTTAAGGTAGAATTCCCTATTATTTATCTAGAGGTTCTGTCTTCACATCTGAAAGCACACTGTGCCTGATCTTTTCCCTTATGATAGACTTTACTGATTAATATTACTGTACTACTACCATACTAATACTACTTTTTATTTCTGCACACAGTTTCAGTGTTACATACACAGAAAAATATTCTGTTAATTTTTTTTCTAAAGTATGACTGGAGCAGCTCTATGCATTTCACAAAAATGATGCTACAAAAATTCAAAGTATTTGTAGTGTTAAAATACTGGAATCAGATATGGTTGCCCTAGGCAGATCTCAATACATTTGTTATAAAATGAGGCTTAAAATAAGCTCACATGGTGGCAAGTGCTGTGGTAAAATTTCAGGGCAGTCCTATTCATCAGGGTCAGGAATCTATGTGCAGCTGTCACACCTCTTACTCAGTTTGCTTTGACAGGTTTTCTCTATGCAGAAATGTAACTACAGGGTAGGAAGAGTGATGTGGTTTGGGAACATCATGAGAAACACATCTGGACCCAAGAATGTTTAGACAGCTCTGTGCCCATTAATACAGTTACACAACCAGAAGAGATTAAAAAGTAAATCAACTGAGTATAGTTGCATAAATTTTCTTTATGACGTTAATGGAAAAGGGGCTGAAAAATATACAAAATTTTAAATGCAGGAAAGCAAAATAAATAAATAAACAAAATGTTAGAAAAATGACCTGTGGAAGTCATGTTCTCTAGTGATGATAAGAATAGAAAGATTCCTATCTTTAATTTTAAATAAGGTTCTTTGTGACCTGCATTCTGAGGAAGGGAATGATACAAGCATATGCTGATGAATTGTTTGTTTATACATCTGTGTAAGCATTAGATATTCACGGAAACATCCCATGTTAGATGGGATTCAAAGTTAGGCTGTTTAACTGTCATATAAATCTGTACATGTGCATACAGATCAGCTGCCTAAATATAGGTGTCCAGTGACATCTTCTTTACCTGAGACTGTCACACCTATATTCCACCTGCCTTTCCAGAGAGGGCAGGTCTTCTGCAGTCTTGTTCCATATCTGCCAGACTTGTCACTAAACATATATATATATATATATGGACAAGTTAATGAAGGCCTTAATCAGCATAGGTAATTGAACTTAAGAGTTCTTCAGCTGAACAAATGAAGGTGCCTAATTTAGGGTGACATGAGCAGCTTTCAAGGTTACATTGTTCATACTAACTAAAGGTCTGATTTAGGTACACCACATATAGGCACCTTTGTACCATCTAAAATACAGAGAATCTGAGACAGATGCTTAAGGCTGTCAGATGAGACCTGCAGAGAATCTCTTATCTTTTGCACAAGACCTAAGGATGTTTCAAAATTTATCAGTTTTCTACCTATGGAGAAGTTAGCACAGAATGCACTGACCATTATGTGTCCCTTCCAACTTGAGATATTCTATGATTCTATGATTTTATCAAATGTAAGAGGCTTTCATACATATCTACATGGAGAAATGTGGTTGTATGTTATTATTTGAAAAACTGAATTCCAACAGTTGTGACTTAAGCAAACAGCCAGTAGGAGTGTAGCAAATAGTTTACATCCTCTGTTATATGTTTTTTCCATTTATGTTTCCCATTAAATTCTCTTAATGTACATTAAAGTCCATTTTGTTTCCTGCTAGTTTTAGTTAGGGCTTCATTCAGTTGCTACATCTAACTATTTACTGCATGAAGATGTTTGTGGGTAAACTGCTGAGCCTCTAGATACTCCTCCAAAAGACAAAGGTCCCTGTGTAATCCTGCCACACTTTGTGGACTTTTCAGGTACCTTGAATATTTCAAATGGCAATGGACACTTATTTAGGCAAGAAAATCGAACCCTTAATATTTAACTATAGAAAAAAATCTTAAGGGTCTTGATGACGGCCTCATCACACAAAAATAATGCTAATTATATGTGACATACCAACTCAGAAAGACTTCCTTGAATGTGTTAGATATTGCAACTTTTACAGCATTTTTATTTGTTGTGATTGCTGCTACTAAGCCACAACAAATATAACAAGCTTTAGCATAGTTAATGAGTTTATTTTTCCACAAAGTTTATGCATTACAAATGCAAGCAATATTCTTAACTGATATTGCTGGAGTAAGAAGACACAGTGGGTTAACAAGCGAGTGACCTGATTCTCACCTACACGCCACTGATACAGAATGCCATTGCACTCATGTCAGATTCACTTAAAATGAACCATTTTTAGGGCTACTTCACACTGTGAAATGATGCAAATGAAAATAAAACCTTACAGTACATTTTTGCTGAGTCCTGACTACAGCTAGGTTCACGGAAATTTAGAAGTTACAGAAATTCTACCCAGTGAAACTAAGGGAAGAATGTTACTCATTATTTCAAAACCTATTTTAAGATTTCTGTTTATTTCATGCTTTGTAGGCTAAAACATAGGGGAAGCTGCAGGTTGGATTTTCACTTAGCTACTTGTATGTTTGAATTTAAGAATATGCTTAAGAATATTTTTTCTTTTATTTTACTGTTTCAGACTGGAATGATATGATTTCTACCTCCTGAGAAGAGTAGTAAATAGAGCTTTGTGCATATTTCAAAACAATACCCTTGTAAATGGTGCAAATTTGGGATCTACAAATCCAGCAAAGAAATTAAGGATCAGGAACACCATCAGTGATGTAAGTGGTCAGAGTGCTGTTTGAAAAGCATAATTCTATCTAATCTTTTATAAAGTTGGAGAAATTATTTTGGATTGTAAATTTATAGTCTAGTATCCCAAATACTTTTTCTAGATTTCTTCCAGTTTTTTGAAAGGAAAAATGTTATTTTATCTAGAAAAGCTATAAAAATAAATTTGATAACTTTTCATTCACAGAGAATGCATTTAAGCAAAATTAAAAAAAAAACCACAAACAAAAAACACAACAACAACAAAAAACAAACAAACAAACAAAAAACCAAAAAAAAACCACAACCAGCAACAGAAAATCAAAGACACTCTATTGTGTGGGAACAATCTGCAGTAAACTTCTCTCATGCTTCAAGGTTGTTACCAGCAGACCTTTTTTTTTTTTTTTTTTAATCAGTTTGAGCCCTTTCTTTCCTGTCTATAGAAGTTACACTGAGTTAAAATGCAGCTTTTTCTGAAAGTAAAAAGAAATTATGTAAGAAATACTTAGTGACTGGCAGGGAAGGGTTAGGGGTCTGAGAAAGTGGGGCAGAGAGGTTGCAGGTTTCTTTCTGGGTTTTAATAAGAATGGCCCAACAACAAATGGCTAGATAAAAATGTGAGTTTAATAAGAGAGAATAAAAGAGGAATATGAAAACCAAGTAAATCTTACACACTTTCAGATAATGGTAATCCCTTTGTGCAGCATTTGTGTGGTATCAGATGGACACTGGATGGATATTCCCACTCCATGCCGTGCAGATCCACAGATCCTCAATGGAAAGAAGTTCCTCCTTTTTGGTCATTTAAGCTATTACATAATTTTCTTACAAGAAACCAACTCTGTTCATAAAGAATGTTCACATGAGGACTTCTTGCTGCACCTTTTGATAAAGGCAAGGCCATGCAGGTGGCATAATTGCCAGTACCAAGTGGGAACTGCTTTGAGGCTCCTTGTTCTAAATGTATCCTGTGGCTGAGAGATCTGTGCAGCCCAACACAACCTGAAGGCCTTGCTGGACACGTAGCACAATGCAGCAGACTCTTGCACCTACTCAGATTAACTGTGTCATGAACCACTAATTCCTCAATGTACAGCAGCTTCCTGGTCAGGATCATTACAGTAACTTAAAGTACTTTGGAAAGGAAGATCATCTAAAAATCTCCAAGATAATTAAATATTTATCCTCTAGGTATATTTAACATTTAGAAAAAATATAAAAAAGCTGTAAACAGCAGCATGTTTTAGTCAGCATAACTGAGTCTGAGTATCCCCCAAGGAAAAATTCAGCATAAGAAAATAAAATGGACTTAGAACCTTTCTGAAATGCCACCTGTATAAATGCAGTTTAATTCATGTGAGCTGTGAAAGGAGAATCCTTTGACATAGAAAAATATATTATAGTCTTATGAAGTTAAATACAAGAAAGTCTATTCTCTCCACTGCCATTCATCATAATCGTATTACTGTTTGAATAGTTTGACTGAATACTGAAAGATCAGTAAAGATGGCAGGATCTCATCCTAAATTTCAGTAAAACTCCCATAAAACAGGAGACATACATGCAAGATTCAGTTTTATAGTAAAAATAAATAAAATCAAATAACTAACTTATACGTTCATCTACAAGATAAAAGTGATATGAAAAAGGACAGATTTTTATCCTGGATAAAAGTATCAGTATAACAGCTTGAATGTGTACATAACTGTCACTATGCTCCTTGTTATTTGCAAAAAAACTCAGTGATACATTAGCCACCCAATAGGGGTTGCTAAGAAACTAGGAACCAACTCTTAGACAATAATGGAAACTTACTTGTAATCACCAGAAAAGAACACTTGAGGGTTTAATAAAGAATAAGGGAAGGTAAAGAAAACTTATGGTCTATTTTTTTTTTTTTCCTTTTTCCTTAGAAAAATACACTTATTTTAGATCTCAGACCTTGACTTTTAAGCCAATCCTTGTTTTAACTTTTTTCATTGCTAAAAAGATTATTTTTTTTATCAAGTACTGCCAAACGTAGACTAGTCATATACCATTCTTCATTAAGAACTGTTTATTTAAAAGTAGGATTTCTATCCTGTATAGGCAGACAACCACCAAAGAACCTATTTAAGAAGTGAAGGCTTATTTTTCATTACAGGTCTCTGGATCAAACCCCTTTAGTGTTAGGTGTTTTAAAGACAGAAAATATAACTAATCAGGCAGGTATGGTATTGCTTTGTGAGGTATATGTATGAAACAAAAAAGTAACTATTTGAAATAACTCCTCAAAAAAAAAAAAAAAAAAAGAAAAAAAAAAGAGGAAAAGTTGTGTTTAAATTATCAGTTTTCTGATACGAACTGGCTTTTGGTTATAGAATAGCTGCTCATTCCTAGAATTCCTCTAGTCTAATGTTTGATGTTAAGATTCAGATACAATTTACTAAGCCATAATTAAGCTGGAATAACAAGTCTCAGACAATATGTACTAGTTCTTAAAGGAGTACATGGTCTAAAGAGTTAGAAATGTTAAATATGCATCAGTTGATGTCATGCATTTTCCTCCACTGAAATTTTTTCAATGGAAGTTAATAGTCATAAAATCATTAAGGAATAGTTGAATAGAGAGTTTTAATAAAAATACTTTGAAACATATAGAACTATATTAAGAATTATATCCTTTAAATTGTTTTCTGTAGTTTACGATATAGAATTTTTATCTGTTTTATCTATTTGTTATAATATTCATTTAATTTTGGGTCTAAGAATTCTATAGAACTACAGAGATAAAAATAGGTTTTGACTGAGGCAGCCCAACACATCTATACACGTCTCTGCATCCAAGAAAAATTTCAGAATATGCATTTAAAACATTGTTTTTAAATGGAACTAAATTACGACAATTATATGCAACTACTAGTGCATTGTTTTATTCCTTAAAGAATGCATAAGCATTTTTTTTTAAAAAAGAAAAAACCTTCAATTTTATATATTTGCTTATTTGTTTTTACCGTCTACAGGGTTGGATAATATTTCTCTTGTACATACACACAAGTATGGCAGCTATTTTTTAAAATACTGATAGACATGTCATCCATGTACTTCATTGGAGGATGGATCCCTAAGGAGCTATTAGAGCACTGTGCTATTTGCTCAGTGGGCTGAAAAAATTACTTGACTTATTCCCCCAATTTTAATATCTTTGTAAACTTCTGGATACTAGGCTGAAAAGCTCTCCAAACGAAAAGAAAAAAGAAGAAAAAAAAAAAAAAGTAAATTAAAATGTACGAAGAGTTTTATATTAGGAGCTGTAGAACACAATTTCAACATATATAATGGAACTGTTACAGAATCTCAGCATCAGAATGACAAATATTTATTTTTCTCTTTTTTACCTAATTTGTCTGCCAACTCCAAGTGCTCTGTGCTCACAGGCTCATATGACATCATCCTTTCATAGAGAGAGCTTGGTTTTATGGATTTTGCGAGGGTCAGAGGCCCAGAAACACCTGCGTTCTTATCTGTCTTTGCCAATGACTTGTTGTGTGACCCTCAGACAGTTTACTACTTTGTATCTCAATTTCAGCATCTGAAAAACAAGATTAATAATACCTACCTACCTCCCAAGGCTATAGTGGCATTCATTAACCAGTCTTTAAACACTTCCTTGAACATTCAATTTATGAGATGGAGTTGTGTGCTTTCTCTTTGTGCTAATTCTAGAAAGGCCTTTGAAGAAGTAGATGATGTAGCAGAACAGTATCCCTGAAAGTCTGTGAATGCCGACCCATATACAGTGTAACCTACCCCCTTTAATGTCATGGCGGAATTATGGTGGGAGAGATGCTAAAAGAGAACTGTAACACTCAGTGACATGTAATTTAAAATTTATTTATTAAGCAGGATGGGTAAATATTTCTATTCCATGCCACACGCATTTCACACTCCCACAGATGAAGGTCCAACCCCCCAGTTAGCCCTAGGTCCACAGAGCACTTGCCCCGATTTATTAATCTCTCCAAGTCTTGCCTAATGGTCTGGGCCCCACACAGGAGGAGTCAGTCTTTGACAAGAGTCATGTACCAGTGGACGAGTTCCCTCCAGGAAGAGATCCATTATTTTCTCTACTCGACTGCAGCATACACTGCTGCAATGACCTCATTAATGTAGCATAGAACTGAATAGAATATTTTCCATTGGAAAGGACCTACGATGATCACCTAGTCCAACTGTCTGATCAATTCAGGGCTGACCAAAAGTTAAAGCATATTATTAAGGTTTTTCACACAGCTTTGTTGTTCTCCTCTGGATGCACTTGAGTACCTTAAGCTCATTCTTAAATTGTGGGGCCCAATTTTATTTTTTTTCTTTTCCCATTTTCTTTTATCTCTAAGGCCACTTTAATGGTCGTCACCATGATTTCTACCACCCTCTGTGTCCTGTCACAAATTTGTTTTAAGTATGCTGTTAGAAACAGTTACATAAAAATTATAATCTGCTTCTTTGTTTTCAGCTCATATTAAATTACTCTCGTCAGTTAGAGCTGAGCAGATGTGCTCAAGATCTCATTTATTTGACCAGTGCTTTTAGGTAGGCTTTACCCTTGGCAAGTTGCTTGTAAGTGTAAATACATGTCCAATGTTTCTTCATTCAAATTACAGAGATGTTTACCTAATTACCTTTTGACGACATAACTAGATAACTTTCTTAGATCATACCTATACCTGAGTGCTCTTCATGTAAATCATGGTCAAGTAAATTTACCATTTTATAAAGAAGGCAACCTGTGATACACAAGCTTACATTCCTATTGCAAAAAATGGAAATCCAGAATGGGATGCAGTTTAGTAAACATAGACATCTCTTTCATTTTAAACCCCCAACGTGTCCTCTTCTAGCTGTCATCTAGACAAGTGCTTCCTTAAATTTTCTTCCTAAGGTCTTCCTTAGGTCTGCTATGATATCTCAAATGTAAGCCTTTTTGTAAGGAAGTGAGTCATGTCCCAAATCAATAGTCATAGAATAAAAGAATGGTGGGTTGGGAGGGACCTTAAAGATCATCTATTCCAACCCCTCTGTCATGGGCAGGGACACCTTCCACTAGCCCAGGTTGCTCAAAGCCCCATCCAACCTGGCCTTGAACACTTCCAGGGTTGGGGCATCCACAACCTCTCTGGGCAACCTGTTCCAATGTCTCACCACCCTCACAGTGAAGAATCTCTTCCTTATATCTATACTGAATCTACCCTCCTTCAGGTTAAAACCATCACCCCTTGTCCTATCACTACATGCAAAAAGTCCCTCTCCAGATTTCTTGTATAAAGTCTCCCCAGAGCCTTTATACAACACCAACTCTCTCAGCCTGTCTCCATAGCAGAGGTGCTCCAGCCTGCTGATATCTTTGTTGCTCTCCTCTGGACTCACTCCAACAGGTACATGTCCTTCTAATGTTGGTGGCTCCAGAGCTGTACACAGCTGGGATATCAAGAGAGCAGAGTAGAGGGGGAGAATCACCTCTCTCAGTCAGTATAAGCTGAAGAATATTTCTGTTTTGCTTAAATTTGGCATGCAGATATGGCCAGCATCACAGTTCTCCATACTCCACCGACTCTATTAACTCAAATAAATGAGTCAGGATAGCTTAGGGTTTATGTCTTCCGTGCTTAAAAATGGAAATATAGCTTCCTGTTTTCAGCTCAAGAAGAAAGTAAAGCCTATATGTTGATTACTTTTTCTAGTGATTAAATTATTTTTTGTAACATGTTAAGTAGAAAGTAGAGCCAAATTTCTGTACTTCTGTACTTCCAATAAACACAGTTTTCTGTTTCCAAACTGATAGTGTTACACAATTAGCAAGTTGAGGGGGAGGGGAAGGTTGTTTTAGGTTTGGGTTTTTTTAGCAATTTAGCAATGTTACTACTGTCACTGGTCTCTCAATATTCATTTTTTCTGTCTACTTGTCTGAGGAAGTTAACAACTTTTATTTCAGAAGCATATACACAGCATTTATACCAGACTCCTGCCATACTCCAAAAGCACTTAAATATCTGCTTTGCTGTCACGATGTGAATATTCTTACTGTAGCATCTGGGACAATTCACATGCAAAGTATTAGGCGGTTTTAAGTATACCATCTAACCAGAAACTATGTCTATTCGAGTTGATTACAGTAAAGATGATTGACTTTATAAAAATCAATTTCAATTTAGCTTAGAACATATGTTTTAGTCTTGGTAATGGTAAACTTTTCTAATCCTGAACAAAGTTTTCTCAGTTATTTTCCCACTTTCACAGAAGTCAGTTTATTTCATCTCACCCAAAGTCATTGGCAGGAGTTTTATTGCTTAAAATAGGGGACGATCATCCCTGGTGCCTACTGATGCACTTCACATATATCTGTGGAAAGCCAGGAGTGTCCATCCGGGATGTGAGACTTTAAATTGAGCTGAGAGGGGGTTAATGTGGTGGAAACACTGCTTTACAAAGAAATAACATTGAATGTTGGAGGTTCAGTTGACGTTGAAAGCTGAAGTGAGATAAACTGTAAAGCAATGTTTTACATTGCATTTGCAAGTGATAATATCACTGGGGGCCCACCACTTGAGCTGTTGTAAGGCTCATATAATAGCTTCTACTGAAATTGTAAACAATCTGTTATTTTTTTGTGGAAAAGTAGTTACCTGTGTAAATCCTTTATCACCGTTTTAAATAATCTTGTCTAATATGGAGTTCTGATGCAGAAGTGGTTCCATCCATCTGTGCTATAGTCTTGGCTTAATTTAAAATCTTTATTGCTTGAACTGAAAGTTTAATCTGAAGCCCAAGAAGCTATATACAAGTATCAGTTTATTAGCTGAAACAAAACACTCACTGACAAAACTCTTTGGTTTTCTGCAGATAGCTTACATGCTTTTGCACAGTACTATACTATTTTCTCACTGCACTGAATGAAAGGAACTGAAGATATTGTACTGAGTATTCTGTTTGACAAATACCTTTCTATTTCCCTCGTTAGACTACTGTAGATTATCAACATAAGGGAACTACATAACCATCCATGTTGGAAGGGACATCAGGAGGTCTCTAATCCAACTTCCACTCAGAGAAAGGTCAACACTGAATTCAGACTAGGTTGCTTAGGGCTTTATCCAGCTGAGTCTTGAAATCCTCTCAGGCCAATGTTGTTGCAGTTCTTCATTCACACATGGAACTTCAGTTCCTCCTGTTAATTTCCCAATCTGTGTGCATTTGTGCACCTGCACTTCGGGTAAGTGGCCTTCTAACCTGCTTTATCCTTCACAAGACCCCACTTACAACCATCACGCTGCCCCATGTACCCTTGTTTTACCTTCTCTCACTTAACTGCAAGCTCCTATCACCATGTGCTGATACAAATAGTTCAAAGCCTTCATCACCAATCTGGCAAGTCCTGTTGGCAAGAATGCTTATACTGCACTTGTCAAATAGATCTCATGTCTTACTAGCAGTCCTTATTCCACAGAAATCCCTGTTACACAAATCAAAGCACTGCTTGTGACAACAGTCACACATCCACTTGTTACATCTCAGGATGAGTCGACTCCTACCTGAGCCTTTCCCATTATCCATAGGACAAGAAGAAAAACACTTTTGCCCTCACCACTCTGTACTCAGTCTTGATGACTCCAGGTCTCCCTTGGCATTACTATTTATGCACACATGGATGAGCAAAAACTCTGAAGGCCACATGAGTCTTGTCACCTCTATGTAACATTCTGGATTCAAGCCCCAGCAAAGAACAAACCTCCTGTGGCAGTCATTCTTGTTGGCAGGTGGGTGCTTTAATCTCCTGCAGAACAGTCTCAAAACACTATTGCCTGCTGCTTCCTCTTGGTGCTAATGCTTGGTTCAGGCCCAGCTGGCTCTGAAGTCTACTTCAGTGGAGTCTGTTCCTTTTTCTCGGCTATCAGTACAATGTACTAATTCTGTAAATTCACATCTGGAGGCTGAGGAGCCTTTCTCTTGTTGCCAGAGAACACAATTTCCCATCCCACTCTATGTTGGGGGTGTCCATCCACATTCATTCTAATGTAGTGTTTCATTGTCCCTCCTTTGCATTCTGTAGCTCAGCCTCTTGCTTCTTCAGTCTCCATGAAGACCACACAAACCTCCTACTCATCCTCCCTGATCCTACACAGTCTGATTTGCCTCCCCTCACAGGTGAGGCCACCATCACTCATACTCCATCCTGCCCCAGGTAAAACAATAGACGTGAGTCCTGGGAAGCAGTATCTTCCCTCTAACACTCTGTCTGACCCATGGACTCCAATGTGCCAGGGTGCTTCCGCCAGCCAAGGCTGGGCACTGACCCTGGTAAGGACACCACCATTGCTGTGCAGTGCCACACCATCTGGATCAGAGTTTCCAGATCCCCTTTGCATTCACTGCCAAGCAAAGTGCCCTGAAAACAAAGTCCCTGTTAGCTTGTTCCCACTCATGAGCTAGACAGGTGTCCCCACTGCAGCGGAACAGTAGACCACTCACTCATCAACAAACAAAAGGTATATGAACACATAAGGATCAGTCACCCAGCTTTTGTATGTTTTGTAATACAACTAACTAGAGAATTTTCTTGATTGCCTTTCAGTATCGGTGCCTTATCTTAACTTCAGAAATAGTTGAGCATATTGTTATTTATACCTAAAATACCATGGTCATAAAAATGTTAATAATGGCTAACTAGATAAAAAACAGGGATGAAATGTGTGCTTCACAAAATCAGAAGTACTGAATATTTTGCAGGATATAGAAAAGAGATTTGAGGGATTCAAGGGAGCTTTTTTCTTCCATCAATTTTATAGGATTATTTTGGCATATTTTCAAGTAGTGACTAAAGTAAATCTTCCTGCCAGCATACAATTTCCTGGAAAATTAGTTATTGTTCTTTTCGATCATAGGTGAGGTAGGTAGCAATGTTTATTTTTAATTTTCCTGGAATCTCAGTTTTCATGACCGTTTTCCACTGCTTACAATTTTGCCAAGTTTCAAATATTTGGGATAAAATAGTCCATGTATGTTTTCTCTTGCTAAATACTTGAGAATGTGTGAATTAAATTGTTCAAACACCTTTCCAGAATGTGGTAGGAAGGGAAAAATAGAAGGCTGCCAAACAAAAAAGAAGAATAAAATCTTTTGAAGTTCCAACACTTTTTGACATCTTCAGAGGCATGAATGTGTTCCCTTTTAATTTCCCAAGGTGATCACCTTGATATCCTTAATATGATTTTTATTGCTCAGTTAATACCATGAAAGTACAAGAACTAGGGAAAAAAAAAAATATATATATTCAAATATATTTTAGATTTCTACAGCTAGATTCTGTAATTGTCAACTGCATTGGACACCTGCTACTTTTTGATTGACCTGTGCTTATACCTTCCTCTGAGAGTGACTACTTGCTACCCCAGTAATTCAAGCACTGAGAAAAATTTTCCTTAAATCATTCATTCTGACTGGAACATTTAAGTCCAGAAATTTGTGGGGGTTTTTAGTGCTCTTTCCACTTCCCCTACTAACATCCAGAGACAAAAATGGAGATTGAAAACAATTCTTAAATAAATCCAAAGAATAAGATGGAGGTGAGATACGTATTAGATCATTCAGAAATTTGACTGGAGGACTGAATTTCACATGAATTGAATTTTGTTTTCTACTGCATAGCTGGATTCTTTTATATTTTAACTCTGATACAGAAGAATGCTGAAATGTGTTAAAAATAATATATTTCCAGAAAGGTTGCTAAAAATACTTTGTTGCTTTAAAAAAAAAAAAAAAAAAAAAAAAGCAAGCAAACAAAAATTCCCTGTTCAGTGTATTTTAGGATGGGTCTCCTATTTTCCTGGGAAAACCTAACATAAAAAATTATTTATTTGTTTATTTACTTACTTATATTTTCATTATTTAAATTAAAAGAATACATGCTGCATAAGTTTGATTTGGCATAAACATAGGGTTTAAACACTGTGCACACAAAAATACTTGTAACTTCTTCACAAAAGGATGTGTAAAGCAGAAAATGTAAGTTGTCCTTCATTTAGTGTTTCCAGCAATGTTAAAATACTTTCAGATAAGTAAAGTGATGTGTAGCTTCTACAACCTTCAGCATAATCTGATCACTGTAATATTAGGAACATTAATCAAGAAGAAATCTTAAAAGAAAAATAATTTTTTTTCTCTTCTATAGTAAATAATGTATGGACTCCCCTCCAGATGGTATCAAGCAAAGCACTTTTGGTGATCCTCTAAATTACATAATTCAAAACTACTGTTTTGTGCAGAGTAGGAATTCTGTCCTTGACAGACTATAACTCATGAATTCTTTACTGTGAAAGAAAACAGAATACTGATAAGGAAACCAATATTCTGTTTCCCCAGGTTATCTCAAAGGGAACATAAGGTTTAATGAAGTCTGAAATGATTAGGCCTTGATAATGGTTATTATGGGACTCTAAGATTTGTAAGGTTAAATGATATTATCAGTGTTACATTTTAAAAGGGTTAAAACTTTATGAAAGTTCCTTTCTGAGATTATCTATTAAAAATGGTACAATTAAAACCTTATGGAATGTAGGTGCTAGGGTTGTGTCTCAAATTTCTGTCAGTCAAACCAGAATGATTTTTTTTTCCCTTCTTTATCACACATATCATGAAAATACACTGCATCAACTACATAGGGTAGAAATGTACAAAGGTTCAACAGCTGCTGAAAAGAACAAGAGGTCTGAATAAAAGAATGTCTAAGTGCCTTTTTTCAGAGCCCTGAGATAACTCTTCATTCATAATGTGAAATTTAACAAGGGACAATAAATGTCAAATTTTTACTCAACAGACTGAATTAAGGTTTGTGCTTAACCTGCTCTGTTCTGTCTTTGAACAGTAAAAGCTCATATCCTCCAGGTGAGATGTGACAGCAAAGTTCACCATGTTCAATAAAGTTCAAATTGGTATACTTTCAAGACACAAAGTTCCAGACTGAGGGGGGTCAAAGTTTGTTGTGAGCCAGTAACATAGCTTAGGGTTAATTTTCTTTTGGCGTCTTTCAGACCCTGCTTGGCTTCTACAGAAATCAATGGAAAAATCCCAATTGACATGTTGCAGCCTTGAGCTCTTAGATTCTTGCTCCATTTTGTAAGTATTTTGTAAAGTATATTGTAAAGTATGCATTTTACTCTTGCTCCACTTTGTAAAGTATTTTGTAAAGTATACATTTTACTCATGCAGCTAATGACTTTACAATTTAATGTAATTATTTGCATAGCAAGGATTTCTCAGATGAGTAATGCTTTGAAGATCAGATTGTACACTGTAAAATATTTCATAATTTTGAAGGATAAAAATATTTTTAAAGTCTACATCAGTGCTTTTTTTTTTTTTGTAAAAAAGGAATGCATTTATAATTCCTAAATGTAAAAGATGCCTTTGCAAAAGCAACAACTGAGAGTTTGGTGTTAATTAAAAGTTCTACTCCTTATTTACAATTTCAATAGGGAAAAGATGACAGATTTATCATCTTTGATATTTAGTTATAAAAGGCATTTTTAATTAATGATTATGAATTTGTTGTAAGTTGACTAATGAGAGACTTAAACACCACAATACTGTATATTATACTGTAGATAAACTTATAATATCTGGTAGAGGTATTGTACGTCTGAGTTTTGCAATCTTTTTTTTTTTTCCCTAGTGCTGAGAAAATAGGCATTTTGTAGATAGGGCTCAGATTCCTAAATCTGAACACCTCTGATCATCTTGTTGTAATACAAGTTATTAAAATATTACCATGATAACCATGACTGGAACATGAATATAAAGAATAAGAATTTCATATGTCCTGCCTTTTCCAGAACCTCATAACTCATAACACAAAATTATAACTGTAATAAGGTATATGGGGAAATAAGCAGTGGTTAATGCTTATTTCTGAAGTAAAAAACAATTAAGAATGTGTAAAATATTCTAAAGAGAAACAGATTAAAAAAAAAAAAAAAGAGCTTTGGTTCAAATTTAATTTTGTAAAAATATTAAACATTTCTAAAAATTCTTAAACAATGTAGTAATCATTAAAAGGAAATGCCACAGTGAAGATAAGGGTGACATAATCTTCTTGGAGAAATTTTGGAGCCATTCTGGATTTTCAGTGTTAGCAGCATTCTTTGGATTTCTCTTCTGTAACCTAGGAAGAGAACTTCCTATGAAATCTGTATTCTGGGCTGCAAGAAGAGAAGCATGACCAGAAGGTTGAGGGAGGTGACTATCCCCTTCTACTCTGCATTCTTGAGACTCCACCTGGAGCACTGTGTCCAGGTCTGGGGCCCCCAAAATTGGAAGAGCAAGTCCAGAGGAGGCCAGGAAGATAATCAGAGACCTGGATCACCTCTGCTATGGAGACAGGCTGAGACAGCTGTGATTGTTCAGCATGAAGAAGAGAAGGCTCTGGGGAGACCTTATACAAGAAAGCTGGAGAGGGAATTTTTGCAAGGGCATGTAGTGATAGGACAAGGGGTGATGGTTTTAACCTGAAGGAGGGTAGATTCGGTATAGATATAAGGAAGAGATTCTTCACTGTGAGGGTGGTGAGACACTGGAACAGGTTGCCCAGAGAGGTTGTGGTTGCCCTAACCCTGGAAGTATTCAAGGCCAGATTGGATGAGGCTTTGAGCAACCTGGTCTAGTGGAAGGTGTCCTTGCCTATGGCAAGGGGGCTGGAATAGATGATCTTTAAGGTCCCTTCCAACTCCAAAAATTCTATGCTTCTATTATGCTTGATGACTCTATTCTATCGATTTTGCTGTTTTTCTAATATAACATGGGGATAGCGTAAGGTAAAGAATGGAAACAACAAACTATCCTTCAGGATACATATAAAGATAACCTCAAACACTTTGTTTCTACCTTCACCTTTCTTTATAGTGACAAATATAGTACAGCAGATTCTGAAAAAAAAAAACAATACCTGTTTCAGATTCATTCAAATACTGAAGACAGACAGAAATATCAGAATTAATCCTGTGATCAGAGAAGGACAACGTGCAGCAGTGCAAGCAAATAAAGCTTTTTCCTTCAAAAATTATTTAAATGCATCAGCTATTTGAATCACTCTAGAGACATGAACCTCAAACAATGAAAAAAGGGAAAGACTTTACTTTGAAGGTCATAGATATTGGTTGTTGGCTTGTTTTTGTTGTTTTTTTTTTTTTTTTTAATATTTTCATCATTAAGGTTTTGTGTTATTTTTCATTATAAGATTTTTCAACAGAGTAATTTTTATTTTTTTTTTTCCCCCAGAAAATATGATTTATTGTCTCTAGGAATGGTTGGCCTTTTTAAACAAGTACATTTCAAGTTAACCAAATGAACCTTTCAAAGGTCCTAATCATTAAAATTTAAACATATCCTGAACACCATTGTCTACTTCATTCCAAAAGTGAAAAATATAAAATAGGTATAATGTATGACAATCAAAATTAGATAAATAGTTTCAGTTCAGTAAAAAATTCAGTAAGTACCCAAAACCACTTTATATAATTTTATTTCTAAAACAAATGTGAAATTATAATTCATCTCAGTTTTCAGTCAAGGATATGTGATAATGTCCTGGTTCATCTAGGATAGGGTTAAGTTTCCCCAGCAGAGAGGGGGAAGGGATCTCCAGCCAGGTTATTCATACCATGCTGATGTCAGGTCCGGCGTGGCAGTGCGGGAACTTTTTCCTTTGTGTCTTTGGTCGCGGGAAGCACGGGGCTGCCTGTAACCATTGCGGTATTTCTCTGTATATCTTTTATCTTGTTTACTGTTATTACTGTTTACTGTTATCATTGCTACTGTTTTTCAGATTATTTATCACACTTGTATTAAATTTCTTCTTATTTTAACCTGGGGTTTGTGCCTCACTTCCAGCCTGACTGGCTGAGGGTGGGGAAGGGGCAACGGCAATGTGGTCTCTGGTCCCGGCAGGACCTAAACTAACACAGATAACAACACAAACGTTTCTTTACCTAGGCATAGAATTTGAAAGAATAAAAAGTAGGGGAAAATTATAAGTTATAATATGCAAATCTGAATTTTTATTTTAATTTGGGGATCATTAATATATGGTGTTTTAATTTTACCCTTTCCTTGTTATTTAACTTTTTTTATATAACACAATATAATAAGAACAAGGCAGACAAAACATTGATCATAAAAACCTGCACATTAATGTTCAGCATTTTCTGTTACTGCATTCAAGTAATTGAAATATAATGGTGAATATTTTATTAAGGTCATATATATAAAAAATATAGAAATTGAAAACTACACCTATTTACTTCTAAAAGAACAAATCACATAAACCCCGTGTAAAAAAATATTTTTATCCACATTTTATAGGAAGGCCATTAAGACTCACAGATTAATATGTTACTAGGGAAGAACAGCGGCCTTTAAAAATAAAAGTAAAAAAATAAATTAATGATGGAGTTCCATGATAATTTATGTTGGATATGTATGGTATCAGACCACCTATCAGTATAAAAGTAATATGAATCATGTTTAAACATAGAATCACGTTTTTGCTAAAGAAACCAAATAAAATAATATCAGTGCTGTGTGGAAACACCATTCCTGTTCTGGTAGAAAGTTATGTTGTCGGGGACTGATAGTAACTGATCCAGCATCTATCAGTCTGTGATCACCCCTTTGAACATGTGGTAACAAATTTGAATGGTAAAGGTTAAGGGGTACTTGTTCTGTGCATCAGAGAGACACAGCATATTTGATCATAACCTAAGAAAGGATTTATTATGTCATAGAAATTTGACTTAAAAATTTTAAAAGAAAATTCAGTATAAGATGGTTAAAATGGCTTGATAGATTTAACCTAAGAAACACACATATTAATGACAATATTGAAGTTCCGCGCCATTCCAAATAAAAATACCTTTGCTTAAAGTAAACTGAACTGTACAGAGATTTAGATATGGAAGTTTGCTGTATTTCATTGTCACCTTTTCTCATTTTTAAGACCTGACATGTCCTTATCTTTAGATAAATCATGGGAACATCATTAAAAAAAAAAAAAAATCATGTCTAACCCACACCCTCAGAAGAATCTTCCCCACTCCTTTTCATGTCAAAGTGCAAGACAGAGTTTCAGACCTGATGCATAATGTTAACTTTGCTCTTCTCATAACTGAGAGAACAGTAATCGGGATACTCCATGGTTTGCAGGTAAAACAGAAACCTCCTGTACTCCTAAGATAGAAGCATACCAAGCAAAATCGTGTAGAAGATTCTTGTGATCCCCAAGATAAGCCTGCCAATATAGTATAACTCAAGAAGCATTTTTGCACCCAGTGGCCCCATTAAAAGTAGGATTGACATTGCTAATGAAGGAACACAGGCCTTGTACAGACTGTGCCTTAGGCTGACTGTGTAAGGACCCAGTTCTGGCCAGCTGTTATCAATTTATTACGGGAACTGGCTGTGTGAGATTTGTACCAGGTGTCTCTTGTTATAATGTGCAGTTCAAGTCAGATAATGGCAAAGACTTTGAAAATACAACATAGGTCAAAAGTGGTGGCTCCAGAACAGTAAACAGGTCATTGAAGAAGCTCAGTGTAAAGAGATGGGTAAAGACAGCTTTTGCTTTAAAGAAAGGAATAGCAGCTAAGTAAGAGAAATAGGAAAATAAATAAATAAATAAATAAAGAACAAGTGAAGGAACAGGATAAGATATCATGTAAATGTATAAAGCAACCTTCATCTCACCTTGCCAAGCATGGTGACAGAGGCTGGGATTTGACTAGGAAATCAACTGCCTAATAAAAGGACAAGAACCCAAATTAAGTCATGAGGAGAAAAGAAGACAGACACTTGTTCTGGCTCTTCTCCTTGAAGTGCTCTTCAGCCTGACCATGTCAATGATTAAAACCATCAATGACCAGAACAATCAGCACTAGCTGAGTGACATCAGCTGTAAACACTGTATGTTCAAAGATAGTGAGGATATTGTCCTGGTTCAGCTAGGATAGGGTTAAGTTTCCCCAGCAGTGGGGAGGGAGCTCCAGCCGGGTATCTGATATTATGCTGACGTCAGGTCTGGGTGCCCAAGTGCAGGAAGAGCAGCGGGCCGGTTTGTGTTCGTGGTCTCTACACTTGCTGTATTCTGTGCAGTATATCTCTTGTCCTGTTCAATGTTATTACTGGTTATTGTTATTGTTATTGCTATTGTTGTTGTTCAGTTTATTATTTGTTACACTGTTGTATTAAATTTTTCCTTATCTCAACCCCAGGGTTTGTATCTTATTCCCTGCCCTGTACGGTCCGAGGGTGAGGGGGGGACAACGGCGGCTTGGTCTCGGGTCCCGGCAGGGCCTAAACCAGCACAGATATTATTGTAAAGGACTGATGACTTTAAATATAAAATGATAAAAGCAAACTTTTGGCAATGTGTGTTGTTAATGAATGTTAGTCTAGTAAAGCTGTTTTGAAGTCTGAAACTGGTTTGATTTATCGCTTTTTAACATTTGCCTCGCAACAATCTCTAATTCTTTGACATACATATATACACAATTCCAACAGTTATATCTATAACTGACTATGTTTCTAATTAACTTCACTTTTATACATTTTGGGACAACATCTAAGTCATAGTTTTGGATATTATTTTACATTCTGGATCTTGTTACTTGCAAAAAAATGATGGTTGTGAATTGTCTTTGCAGTCTGTGATTTCTGTTATCATCCTTGTCTGCATCCTTCCACACCTCATTTAAGTCTGATGCCACAGACAGTTCATTTGGTATTGTCATAAACTAGGGCTAAGCTCAAACAAATTTAGGATATATTCACTGCACAATTAGGCAACTGATATTATGGCTACCCAAGCTAAAATCATTTCAGGCTAAGAGAAGACCATTATGCATTTTATGAAATAGTTCTAGATTTAAGAATGTGCACAGAGATACATTAGCACCAGACAGAGGAGGAAGATATCTTCCTTATGCTTAAATCCACATGGGTACTGAACCCCATTAAATTATTTTTGATGATTTTTCCACCATCTTCTGCATTTTGAAAAAGGTGAAATGAATATTTATTTTTACACTTGGAAATTACTATCATCTTACTGTGGTAGAACGTATGACAGGATCAAATGAAAAGCTGCTTGAAGTGGCTATACTCCTACGTTGACTTTTCCACATAATGACCCTTTTCCAAGATTTCTTCCTCATCCTCATTCTCAAGTGTCCTTTTCTTAATTTTCTTCTCTGTATTAACATGATGTGAATTTTTCTTTATCAATAACGTCAGTGTCGGTTCCATAATTTATATTTATATATATAAATGTGTGTGCTGAAGTAATATTCTTTAGCATTTACATAAACCCTGTAAATATGTTGTCATTTGATTTTGTGTCATCCTCTCAATCATTAACTTGTCAAATTATGCAATGCGGGTTCTTTAACCTTACCTTATCAACCCTTCCTTCTAGTATCTTAATAATTTTTGTTGATTGGAAGTCTGAATTTTACTGTACATTTTTCTGTAACATGGGGTAGGACTCCAGATTGCACAAATCTATATTTAATGATGGGATACAGCTCCAGATTGTAGACAACTAAATTTAGATATTTACAGTCTGGAACTGAATCCTATTTCAGCTTTGGATGAGTATGCTGAAGATCAAAATATAATCGTGCATGACTTCTGAGGCTGTGTTTAGCTTCTAAGACTTGGTCTTTTATTAGGGAAGGGAGCAGGAAAGCATTTATTTAGCTTCTTGAACCATACTCTTCTCACACCAAAATCAGCAGATCCTTGAAATATGATTACAATTCATTAATGACAAGTAACAATGTAACAAAACGTTAGAACTAATAGCAGAAACTAATTAGCTGAGTTCTGCATTGATTAGTTTACTTGGTTTACCTTGTTATTTTGAGTAAGATGCAATTACAATGCATATAAATTTACACTCTATTTCTGTCTTCTTCCTTCTGATACTGATGGTACCTATGTTAGGAGTGTGTTCAGATACAGAAGACACAATCTGGGGAGAAATTTCCTATGTAAAATAAATTCTGATCCATAGACCTGCTTGTTTATCCTCCTTTCAGGGGATTTAACCAATGGGCTTAATGGAATAGACCTTCAGCACGTGTTCAGGTAGCATTTTTCGTTAAAAAGCCCAGATGCAGGAAATTAATTATGTTATTGAATGGACCTTTTACCTTGAAAGTAAAGGGTCAGATTCAGTGAATTTTTAGCCAAAACAATATTTTCACTTCTAGTACTATATCTAACCATATAATATTCTGCATGGAGTCCTTTTTCTCCACTTTTACTGTTGCGTATCTTGACAACTGTCCAATCACATATCACATGTCCAATCACATTATCAGATGACCCTGATCTTAATTGGATCATTAATTATATTAAAAGATTTTCAGTGGTCTATTAGATCTAATATTACACAGACTCTGGCTTTCAACAGACTACTATAATGATAAATTCAAAAGATCTGCTCTTAAATATGAGTATGAGGAGTCTCATGGATTCAAAGTTTCTTACATTTTGTATGCTGACAAAAGCAAAAAAAACCACCACTGGTATGTACTGGAGATGTATGCCTTTTCAACTTCAAGCAATAGAATTTCAAGGAGACCATGACTTAAAAGTGCTCCTCTAAAAGGGTGATACAGTACATAACCCAGGTGAAGTGCTTCTATATCAGCAGCATGGATAACAAACAGGAGGAACTGGAATCCACTGTGCAGCTAGAAAGCTATGATTTACTTGCTATGACTGAAATGGATCGGGATGAATCACACAACTGGAGCACTGTATTTGATGGCTGTAAACAGTTCAGGAGGGGCAGGCAAGGAAGGAGGCATGAGGAGGTTGCTCTCCATGTAAAAAGATGTATTGGCTACACAGAACCATCTTTGAAAAACAACGATGAACAGGTTGAGAGCATGTGGGTAAAAATTAGGGGCCAAGCCAACAAAGGAAACCTCATGGCTAGCACTTATTACACTCCACCCAACCAAGGGGATCCTGTAGACGGAACATTCTAAATTCAGGTAGCATGATGATTACAAGCTTGGATCCTGCTGGAGGACTTCAACCACTCCAACATCTACTGGAAAAGCAGCACAGTGGGCTGTAAGAGGAACAAGCTGTAAGAGGCCCAGTCAGCATGGGCCTATGAAAGGCAGGTCCTGTCTGACAAACCTGATCTACTAGGACAAAATGACCTGACTATTGAACAAGAGAAAAGCTGTGGATATTGTCTACCTGGATTTTCGAAAAGCATTCAACACAGTTCCCCATAGAATTCTCATAGAAAAACTGGCTGTCCATGGCCTGGATGACCGAATGGTTTGCTGGATCAAGCACTGGATGGATGGACAGTCCCAGAGAGTGGTGGTCAATGGAGCTAAATCCAGCTGGTGGCCAGTCACAAGTGGTGTTCCTCAGGGCTCGGTGTTGGGACCATTTATCTTTAACATCTTTATTGATGATCTTGATAAGGACATAGAGTGTATCATCAGTAAATTCTCAGATGACACCAAGTTAAGCGGGAGTGTCGATCTGCATGAGGATAGGGAGGCTCTACAGAGAGACTTGGATAGATTGGATCAGTGGGCCAACGTTAACGGGATGAGCTTCAACAAGGCCAAGTGCCAGGTCCTGCACTTGGGCCACAACAACCCCAGGCATGGCTACAGGCTTGGGGAGGAGTGGCTGGAGAGCTGTCTGGAAGAGAAGGATCTGGGGGTTCTAATTGACAAGCAGCTGAACATGAGCCAGCAGTGTGCCCAGGTGGCCAAGAAAGCCAACGGCATCCTGGCTTGTATTAGAAATAGTGTGACCAGCCGGAGTAGGGAGGTGATAGTCCCCCTGTGCTCTGCACTGGTGAGGCCCCACCTGGAGTATTGTGTCCAGCTTTGGGCACCTCAATACGAGAGAGATATCGAGGTGCTGGAGCGAGTGCAGAGGAGGGCAACGAAGCTGGTGAATGACCTGGAGAACAAATCCTGTGAGGAGCGATTGAAGGAGCTGGGACTGTTGAGTTTGAGGAGGACAAGGCTGAGGGGAGACCTCATCACTCTCTACAGCTACCTGAAAGGACATTGTAGAGAGGTTGGTGCTGGTCTCTTCTCACAGGTGATTAGTGACAGAACAAGAGGGAATGGCTTTAAACTGCAACAGGGGAGGTTCAGACTGGACATTAGGAAAAACATTTTCATAGAGAGTGGTCAGGCAGTGGAATAGGCTGCCCAGGGAAGTGGTGGAGTCACCATCCCTGGATGTGTTTAAGGGTTGTTTGGATGTGGTGTTTGGGCTTATGATGTAAGGGAGAACTTTGTAGAGTAGGGCTGATGTTTGGACTCAATGATTCCAAGGGTCTATTCCAACCTGAATGATTCTGTGATTCTGTAAACCTCTTGGAGTACATCGGTGAGAACTTCTTAATCCAGATGATAGACAGCCCAACCAGAGGAGAAAGATTACTGGACCTGATGCTTGTCAACAGAGATGAACTAATTAGAGAGGTCAAGACTGGTGGAAGCCTGGGCTTCAGTGATCATGCCCTGGTCAAATTCACAGTCTTAAGGGATATGGGCCACTTGGAGAGTAAATTTAGGACCCTCAAGTTTAGGCAAGCAACTTTTGATTGTTTAAGGAATTAGTGGATGGGTGTCACTGGGAATGTGCACTCAGGGGCAAAGGAGCTGAACAGGGCTAGCAGTTCTTTAAGGACGTTTTTCTTAGGGCACAAGAGTTCTCAGTTCCCATGTATAAGAAATCAGACAAGGAAGGCAGGAGACCAACATGGCTGAGTAAGGGCATCTTGGTCAGACTCAGGTGTAAGAAGGAAATGCACAGGCAGTAGAACCAGGAACATGTATCCTGAGAAGAATGTGTAGGGATGGGATGCCTAGATGTTTAGGGATGTGATTGGGAAAGGAAAGGCACAGTTAGAGCTGAATATGACAAGCAATTTGTTAATAAGAAGGGCTTCTATAGCTACACTGATCAGAAAAGATATATTAAAGAAATTATACACCTCCAGTAAGTAAGACAGTTGAACTAGTGACAACTGACATGGAGAAGGCTAGGTACTCAATAATTTTATTTTTCCTGAGTTTTCAGTAGTAGCCTCTCTTATCACGCTTCATAAGACCTTAACCTCAAGGCGAGTGCTGAGGGAAACGAAGCTCCTCCAGTTGTAGGAGAAGATCAGGTTTGAGGCCACCTGAGGAACATGAGGACACATATGTCAATGGGACCTGATGAGATGCATCCCAGAGTATTCAGGGAATTGGCTGATGTAGTTGCCAAGTGACTCTCCATCATATTTCAAAAGTCATGGCAGTAAGGTAAAGTCCCCAGTGGCTATAGAAAAGGGAATATTGCATAATTTTTTAAAAGGGTAATAAGAGGATCGTGGAAACTACTCACCAGTCATTCCCATCTCCATGCCCAGTGAAACCATGGAGCAAATCCTCCTGGAAGGCATGTCAAAATATATGAAAGGCAGGGAGGGGATTAAAGAAAGCCAATATGACTTCATCAAGGGCAAACTGTGTCTGACTAATCTAGTGACCTTTTGTGATGTAGTGACTACATCAGTGGACAAGGGAAGATCTACAGATGTCATCTACCTGAACTTTTGTAAGGCTTTTGACATCGTCCCACACAACATCCTTGTCTCTAAATTGGAGAAAGATCGATTTGTTGAATGCATTATTATATAGATAAGGAACTGGCTGGATGTCTGCATTCAAAGAGTTACAGTCAATATCGACAGGGAATGGTGTGCCCCAGGGGTCCATGTTGGGACTGGTACTGTTCGATATATTTATTAAAGGCATAGTGGGATTGAGTGTACCCTCAGCAAGTTTGCAGATGACACCAAGATAGTGAAGTTGATTTGACTGAGGGAGGAGATGCCATCCAGAGGGAGCTTTACAGGCTTGAGTGGTTCCATGTGAACCTCATGAAGGTTAATAAGGTCAAGTGCAAAATCCTATACCTATGTTGGGGCAATCACCAATATCAATGCAGACTAAGTGATGAATAGATTGAGAGCAGCCCTGCACAGGACTTGGGGATGCTGGTGGATGAAAAACTGGACATGAGCTAGTAATGTGTGATTGCATTCCAGAAAACCAACAGTATTCTGTGTTTCATAAAAAGCAGCACGGTCAGAAGGTTGAAGGAGGTGATTGTCTCATTCTACTCTGCTCATGTGAGACCCCACCTGGACTACGGAATCCAAATCAGGTCTCCAGTACAAGGCATCAACCTGTTAATGCAGATCCAGATGACCATAAAAATGGTCAAAGGGCTGGAAAATGTTTCCTGTGAAGAAAAATAGAGAGGTCTGGGGAAACATTATTGTAGCCTTTCAATACTTAAAGGGGGCTCTAAGAAAGATTAGGCGAGTCTTTTTACCAGAGCCTGTAATGGCAAGACAAGGGACAATAGTTTTAAAGTGAAAGATGGTAAATTTAGATTGGACGTAAGGAAGATATTTTTTATGTTGATAGTGGTGAGGCACTGGAACAGGTTTCTCAGAGAAGCTGTGGTTACTTGATTATTGAAAATATTTAAGGTCAGATTGGATGTGGCTTTGAGGAACCTGATCTAGTGAAAGATATCCCTGCCCACAGCTAGAGGGTTAGACTAGATGATCTTTGAAGGCCCCTTCCAACCCAAATATTCTATGATTCTATGATTTTTGAGATAATTTCTAATGTTGCTAAGTTCCTTAAATATAAGCAGTCATGGGTTTGGGGTTTTGAGTGTGTGTTTTGAACTCTTTAAGGTAAATCATTGCAAAATATAAAGGCAATGGTTATAATATATTGAAGGGAAATTATTATGCATGCAAAAAGTTTCATTGTACTGTAAAACTAGTTGAGCCCTAGATCAAATGTGTTAAATCTTGTTTGAAATACTGATGATGAGTAATAGGTACAGTGCAAAGATCAGGGCTATTATGAATTTTTGCTTTCTCTGCAGCATTTTTGTTAAACCCATGAAAGTAAGCTGATGAGTTCCACTGTTTATTTGATTTTTTCATGCTTATATTCAAGATTATTTTTTTGAATTTAAGCAACAGCTGGTTTTAATTTCGTTTATTATTGTTATCATTAAATATTTATATATTAATATTGTTCTCATTACTAATGATTTAAAGTCATGTGCTAGTTTACATCTCAGTCAATTTGAGTTAGATGAATCAGATTAGAAGGCACTAAACCCGTCATTTTTTCTTGTGAAAATAGTGCAGTAAGGCAGGTATTGGTTGTTAGCACTGTCACTTTTTTTTTTTTTTTTTGAGTTATGTGAGATATATTATCTTGTTAAACAACAGTTGAGTTAATTAAAGAAATAACCAAAAGAGCAGTGTTTCCTCCCAAGGAAAATCCTTAACCAGGAAATACTGACATCACAGTTTCTTCATGGTTTCTTCGTAGGTAAATGAACAATGCACATTCTCTAACATACATGATACCTACAACATGAGGTATTGGTTATTCCAAGAAAGTGTATAGGCCAAATCCTACCCATTTACCTTAAAAGATTAAATTTTAAGAATTTCATATTTTTGCAAACTCTTTAGATGCAATGGTTGCTTTCATAGTTTGCCTCTTCAAAGAAGCCAATTACTAAGAACTCACTGATTTATTTCTAAAGTTTGCTGTGAGGGTGTTTATAGGATTAGACCTGTCTATAAGCTTAGGTGTAGGGATGCTGGTCTAGGCAAGATATGAGCAAAGAACAATTTAGGTCTATCTGTTTGAGGAGTCTCCTGAACATTGTCAACTGTAACAGGTTGATTTCATTCCTTAAATATAGTTGTCCAGCCTTTTAAAAGTCATAAGGTACCCATCTGGTTTCTAGCTGCCAGGCTGGAAAGGCACAGCTCTCTTGGTTGTCTTCAGACATATCTACTTCCCTTGTGCAGATGTCTCAGATTCTACAAGATGTCTCAAACGACAGTGGAAACTGAAGTTAATGCAAATGAATAAACCCAAAGGTCTGAGAAATGCTAAACCTTAGTTGAAACTCTCCAAAGCTAAGTAGCAGGTGGTGATTGATTTGTACAATTGCATATTTTTATTTATATATTCAATTTGCATATGCATTTGTATGTTCTAAGTTAGCATTGTCTTCCTGTGACAGGGGATTACTGTAAGCACACAAAAGACAAGCCTTTGATTTTTCTCCTGATTTATCTTCTGCTGCCTGGTTGCAGATTCACCCAGAATGGCCACTAGATGAACAGTAACGGCTTTGCACCTGTAATGGTTGGTCACTTACCAAGTGGCAGCTTAGACATTTCTAATAGCTTTAGGAGGCTTTACAGTACTCACTGAAATTTAGGGAGGTTTTAACACTTAACCTCTAGCAAATTTCTACTAAGACTATGCAAACTACAGCTTATAACTAGGTCAAACAAGGACAGTATTTCACAAGAATTGCAAAAAAAAGAAATCCATTATGCAAAGTCAATTCTCTGCCAAATTTCAAGTTCGTATCCTATGGCTTGGTGCTATACAGCATTCCAAAGAACAGATTGCCAGAATTCCTATTAACATTCTTTTTTTTTTTTTTTTTTTTTTTCCCCTTAGGTTCATGCAGTAGCTAAAGTATTTTTTTTTTCCTAGAAGTTAAAAATATCCCCAACATCACCAAAATTTCAGCTTGAGGTAACTCTTAATTTAGTTAGTTAAAGTCTGAATAACTCATAAGCATCTGAAATCTGGTCCTAAAATCAACGTGCCAGGGAACAATGAAAACAATAGTTAATTGACCTGCCTGTAACAGAATAGAAAACAAAAGACAAGCTAAAGCAACATGTTTTCTTCAAGCCAAGCACGTTTGAATTGATAAACTCTGTGTATAAAATCCCTGTTAAACTCATCACAGAATTAGAAGCACAGTTGTATTTATGCCAGTTCAGTTAAGCCAATGTGCTGTCCTGGTTCAGCTAGGATAGGATTAAGTTTCCCCAGCAGGGAGGTGGAAGGTATCTCCAGCCAGGTTATTCATACCATGCTGACGTCAGGTCCGGCGCAGCAGCATGGGAAGCTTTTTCCTTTGTGGCTTTGGTCGTGGGGAGCATGCACAGTGAGCTGGATGTGTTCACTGCGGTATTTCTCTGTATATCCTTTGTCTTGTTTACTGTTATTACTGTTTATTGTTGTTATTATTGCTATTGTTGTTGTTCAGATTGTTATTTATTACACTGTTGTATTCAATTTCTTCTTATTTTAACCCGGGGTTTGTGCCCTACTTGGTCCAAGGATGGGGGAGGGCCACCGGCAACGTGGTCTCTGGTCCCAGCAGGGCCTAAACCAGCCCATGTGGTAACTACTAGACTAAAATTATTAGGATTTGACCTGAAAGCTAAAATAACAGAAACTTAAAATGATTAAAATTCAATCTATCAGCATAATTTTTAATACAAAAAAAAAAAAATTTGTAGCTGTCTTATCAGTGAACTCTACAAATTTTGCTCATTCCCACTAGTTTGTTTTCCCTCAATTCCAAGATAATTTTCAGATTTATACACTATCTTTTTCATATTACAATGATAATTTACAGATGAGAGAAATCAGAGAAGGGCTTTCTGTTGGCTTGAGGGAAAACTAGAACCTGGTCATGTACCAGATCAAGTGCTTCCTCATTCATTCAGAGTGATGGTCCCTGAAGCATAGCTCAATAATGTTTTTACTAGTAAATATTTCCTATATGTGGTGATTAATAATATCTTCCAAGCTCACAGGCTTTATATAACTGCACAAATGTTTTCATCTCTTTGATTTGAACTACAACTATTTTTATTGTTATTGTGGAAAAGTTACCTCCTTCTCTTTTATATATGTCTTAAGTTTTCAGTGTAAGGAATATTAAAGCATTATGAGATAAAAAATTTATGGCTTATTCCAGTTCAGATCTGAGCCTTAAAATTCTGGCAGAAATGGTACTAACAAAGTCAACAGGTTGGCAGAAGAGTGTATTAAAAGATGAATTGATCTTGGCTAACTAGGATTATAAATCACTTTTGTATCCACTTATTGTAACAAAATATGGCTACTGCTTTCTCAGAAACACTGAAATGAATAAGAATCATTTAATGTCATTAAACCAAAAGTTTTAAAATAGCTCTATTTATTTTTTGTCTGAATGCACAGCTAACTACTTGATGTTTGTTTTTCTGGAACATGTAGATAGGGATGAAAAAAACAACTAATCCGGACTAGGGTTTCGAAGACAGGGTTGAAGAAGTTTACATTGTTAAAATATATCAAGTAAATCAGTGCTCACTGGAAGAATGAAGGAAAGGGAATTGAATGTTGACATAGCACTTAGGGATATGGGGTAGCTGAGAATGGTCAGTGCTAGGTTGATGGTTGGACTAGATGATCTTCAAGGTCTTTTCCAACCTAGACGATTCTGTGATTCTGTAACGTATAGCTATGGCTACTTGTTTTGATGATACAACAGGGATAAAGACATTTCCACTTCATTGGAAACATAGCATGTTTTGTGTGCTGACACTGATTCCAGCTCTTTAATTTCTTAACAAAAATAATATTTACTGCCTGCAATCATCCTGGGTTTAGGTGCTATGTCTTGAGGTAGTTGTTTTGGTTTTCGGGGTCTGTGTATGTGTGTGTTTTGTCCCATTTTATCTCTGGCTTTATTATATTTCTTTTCATGAACACTTGTATTTGGCTATGGCTGAGCCATAATCCATTGCAGGTATGACAGGCTGATGTAAATACTAGTTGATTTCAGGATTATTGTGGAGTTCATCAACGATATTTGATGTAACATCAGCCACCTTTGCACATTTCTTTCTTGGCAGTCTTTTGGCAGTCGTTCTTTGTGAGCAGGATCTAAACACTATATTTCATTAAACTGAGGTAAAAGGTGTGTATGAATGTTTGCTGTGGTTTTTGGTTTGTTTTTTTTTTAAGTATTTTGAGAAAACAGCAATGCATATGGGGGATAGAATAGCAAAAAAGAACATCCAACTCTTAAGCTGTTGAAGTAGAAAATTTTGCAAGAAATTCAACTCACAGTCTTCTGGTATTCATGCAAAAAACTTGAGACAGCCACTCACACCAAAACCATCAAAGCATCCAGGAGAAAGCTATGTATTTATATATTCAGTCAGTCAGTGAGTTTTATCTACACTATTTATAAACTTTAAAAGAGTACTGGCAAAGTGAAAGTCAATTTGTCATTATGTGAAAACAAACAAACAAACAAACACAAAACCAACCAACCAAATTAAACAGACAAACAAAAACCAAAAACCCAGCAGCCCCCCCCCTCCCCCTTCACTTCATTCCAAGCTAACTTTTTTTTTTTTTTCCTTACCATACTGATCCTATTTCTTGAGAAGAAACTAGAGCTGAGGTGAATGAACCAATATTCCTGATCCTGGATATGCAACTGTGCACGCGGTATCAAGATGTGATAAACCTTAGTAATTTTTGTTCAATACTTCAAACCAAATAGATTGATGTAAGTGACATCCAGTAAAGTTAATGGAATTTGCCAATCTGACTGAGAAAAAAGGCAGATGCTGATAACATTTATGGATTTTTTTAGATCACAGCATTGAAGAAAATGACATTGAAAGCTAGTTTACAACTTTCTCTTTCAATAAGATCAATGTGAAGGAGAGATCACTTAAAGGGCTGCCTCACTTTATCTGGAAGGGTAACATCAGCGGCAAGGTCAAAACTGCCACAAGAGTATTATGTTTAGCAACTATCCAAGATTTTAAATAGATCATATGGCACACAATGCCAGGTAGAACTACAACTTTTTGGCACCTGATGTCAAACATACAGTCATGACAATGTGTAACTGTAATTAAGGTGAATATCCAAGAAGAAGAACAGGATTTCCATGTTTGCCCTATTTTGTTATGATATTTTGGAACATTATTTGATATAAATCATCAGTTGACCAATACAGATACTTGCTGCTGGACACATCTCCCATTTTTAATGAAGTTTGAACCAATTTTTCATGTCTTCAGTATTCCTCAATTCTCAAGGAAAATACCCTACAGCTCTTCAGAAAGTTTATCTGTGTTTTTTCCTCATAATAAGCCTATAGTTTTCAAACTGAACAAGAAAATTTTAACGAGGGCTTCTGAAGTATTAGTAGCTAAATTACAGAATCAAGATAAGAGAAACTAATCAGGCTTACAAGGACTGGAAAGATGAAAATAATTTATTTAACTATCAATATATAGACATTGGAAATTTCATCGATTACATGGATGTTATGGATATTCTGGATGATGGGATTGAAAGCACCTTCACCAAGTTCACTGACAAAACTAAAATGGGTGGTATGGTGGACCTGTCAGAAGGGAAAGTCATCTTAAAGAGAGACCTGGACAGGCTAGAAGAGTGGGCAACATGAACAGTGTGAATTTCAACAAAAACAAGGACAAAGTTTGACACCTGGTATAACTTAAACAAAAAGCTCAGTACAGTCTACAGTCTGTGTGGCTGGGGAGCATCCTTGCTGAAAGGGACCTGGGGTCTGGGTGGACAACAAAGTGAACATGAATCATCAGTGTGCCACAACAAAAAAGGCCAATCAAATCCTGGGCTGCAACCACAGGGCCATTACTAGCAGAGATAGAAATGTGATCATCCCGCTGTACTCAGTGCTTGTCAGGCCACACCTGGAGTCCTGTGTTTACACCTGGAGTGTGTCCAGTTCTAGTTCCCACAACTCAATAAAGACACAGACAAACTGGAGAGGGTCCAAAGTAGGGCCACAAGGATGACCAATGGGCTGGAGAACCTGCCCTATGAGGAAGCATTGAAAGAGTTAGGCCTTTTGACCCTCTAAAAGAGAAGACTCAGGGGGACCTCATCACAGTTTTCCTGTACTTAGAGGGTGGCTATAGGGAGGATGGAGGTTCTCTATTCCTAAGAAACTACATAAGAGGCAATGGGTGCAAGTTGCATAAGGAGAGGTTTCATCCTGACATAAGAAAGAGATTTTTCACAGTGAGAACAGTCACTGAATTAACCTTCCCAGGGACATGGTGGAGTCCACATCATTGGAGGTTTTAAAGAAGACACTGGACAGGGTACTAGATCATCTCATCTAGGTTCCCTTTCCCACAAAATGTTGGACCAGATGATCTTTCATTGTCCCTTCCAACCTGGGTTGTTCTAGGATTCTATGTTGTTTATACTACTGTTTTGAAGAAACAAAGTGTATGAAATATCTTATTGTGTCCTCCTAAAGCAAATTTCAGAATAGTAGTGTTCGAAGAATTTATTATCCATTTTCATTTTCAAACCCTTATTCCCACTATTTAATGTACAAATTTTCATATGATATGACCTATGCTAATCTTTCCAAAGCTTAAGATCAATGAGATTCAGTGACTGATGAAGGCTAACTGTTGGAGACCCTCTTTCTACTGCTTTTAAATGACAAAAAATAATATAAGAATATTTTACCTTTACTTGAGTTTGCAATATTTCTAAATGATATGTGATAATTCTTTTTGTTCATTTTCCTTCTACATTATTTAAATCCCCAAGTTTTAGCTTCCGAAAGTTGTCAGCTGTTTCCAAAAGAATTTGACAGTCATGTAAGACAGCGTATTTGTGTTTCATGCTGCTTACCACTGTCTAAGAAACCTCATCAGCTTTTAACTGAGTGTAAATTATGGACATCTTTTAAAATTAGGAAGATAGTAGAGATATCTGGATGTAAAACTTTTAATGGGAAATCTGTATCAATGAAGGGAAAATAATGTGTTTAAAAATTGTAGTCAGGAGACAGATTTATAGAAGGCTTAGTACAGGACCTTACAAGAGTAAACAATTGTGAAGTCTGGTAGGGAGCAAATATTGAGGCAGAGAAACATGAGGAAAGCAGAAATAAAAAATACATCGGTGTATATTGATTTATATCAGGCCAGACTCCAGGAAGGAGTTCTCCTTATTACTTTGACTTTATATGAATTCCTTGGGAGATGAATTGAGAAAACTGAGAAGTTAAAATTCCTCACTGTTGCTTTGTGGAGCAGAGATAATATGATGGAAAGTACCTTTGTACCATAGATAAAGTCCTATGAAATTCCTGAAGACTCCAACTTGCAATGTTTTTCATATAAATTTTAACATCTGCATTCTGATAGTATAAAGTACTGCTCACCATCTTCTATGCTATCTTTTGGCTCAATAGGTAAAACTGTTAAATAAGATATGAAAATTTAGGCTGCAAATTAAAGGAATGGTATGTTAAAAATAAATCCCAGTAACCTATACTTTGATATCAATGGAAAGAGTAGGTATTCAGCACCTTTAGAATTCAACCCTGAGATCAGGTTGCCAGTGAAAGATGAGAGAAAGAAAAAAACCCTATGCTAATCAAAGTCTTGAGACAGGTCTGCATGACCTAAATATTTTTAATGTGAAGGTTAAAAATGTGGACTTTTTATATGATTTTAGGTAACCTGGTCTTTTTACAACATTGACAGAAGTGTGAACCATAGCAGATGATGGTGTTTTCTTACAGTATGATGGTATCTCTTTATATTCTCTAAATGTTTGATAGGGAAAATAATGACAGTTCCTGCAAGGCACTATGTCTAGACTTCAAAAAAAGAAGCCATTAGTAAAGGAATAACAAAAATGTAGTGAGCTTGTGTACTGACAGCTGTTGGAGTCTGGAGGTAAATCATGTCTGTAACTTTCTAAACACAAGTGATCTGTGATCTGTGAGGCAGGAAAATAAACGGAGGCACATGAAGCCATATCATAAGTGTAGACCAATGAGTCCTAATCTCAAAAAGATAACAGGTGGCCTGCAACATGCAAAGTCATGACAGTAGTCAAATTACACCAGTTGTAACACTTTTAGCAAAATGAAGGAACAACGAATTGAATATTTTGGGTCATGTTTTACAAAATTTATTTGCAATCAAGTGAAACAAAATTTCAGGTATGCTTTAGTATAGATGACTCACTGAGAAAAAGAGTATTTTTGGATGCAAAGTAAAGATAGTCAGAAACTTTATGTTAAAATGATTTGCCAATCGATAGCATTTCTTTTAAAAAAGCAAATTTTTATTTTCAGGGGGGAATAAAAAATAAAAATATATTTTTAATTCTGAAATATTTCGCACGCCAGAAAACCTTTTTCTCATAAGCCTAGGCTGAGCACTATCAAAAGTTTTTTCCTTGTTATTAAAAATAAAAACAGGCAAATCTATTTAAGCAATATGGTTTGAAGATGCAGAGATTCTAAAAAGTTAAAAATTAAAAATTAAAAGATTGAAAGTACTTTCAAACTACATATAGAAATATAGCACTATGTGCATATAGTACTACACATTGAAGTACATTAGAAGTGTGCTGTTTAATGACAGACTCATTTTTTTGATACGTATGTTTTGTTCTTAACAAGAAGCTGAGGAAGAGAAAACAAAGCACAAGTTCTTACCAAGAAATACTTTTCAACCTACCTGGAAATATTTAACCAAATAAAGCTCACTTAGAAACTGGAATACATTTGGCAAATCAGAACGAAGAGGGTGTGACAGTCTCAAATCCAAAGTAATAAATTACACTTAAGAAGAACTAAAAACCCAGAGTGAACATGAATGTAGAAACCAAGAAGAAAAATACTACAGAAGAACTGAGATTATGCAAAATGTCACTGGACATTAAAAACTAAAGGTGGTCAGAAACCTTATAGAAATTCAAGATGGATCATTTTACTTAATAACATCTCCATAGAGGGCAAATTTATTACTGAGCATCTTCAGTCTGTAAAGCCCACTAAAATGTATTTCAGCTAGGCATATCTGATAAAACACCATGCTCTGCCTTAGAACGTGTAAGCATTTCAAGAAGCAGCAACATTTGTCACACTTACTATAAGTCACCAAATAATTAAAACCTATTAGGAAAAAAGAGTGTGGTCTGATCTGAATAAAAGTATCTATCAAAGGAAATTACACTAGAGATTCTGGTAGCAAAGAACCTAAAATATATTACTTTCTTTGTAGGATAAAAGACTGTTTGAGTGTTACACCTAAACTGGTCTACTATTTTCTATGCCTAGAACATAATGGCTTCATCAAAAGGTGGTATAATTTTTTGCTGAACCACCACAGAGCTCTGTGGGTGCACAGTCGAGCATACTATTTCCCTAAAAACAAGGATAAATTGAGCTCAGCCACTGTTTCATAAATTTTAGTAGCTGTAGTATATACACTGGCATGTATAGAGTGAGCTTTGTAAAGTTACCCCTGATTCATGCCAAAGAAGTCATGCCTGAATCTTAATACAGGGTAAAATGTTCTGTAAAATTACTGCTTGAAGATAGATGTTCAGTTTCATATTCTTACTCTATCATGTAAGCTGCTTATCTTGGTGGCAGGGTGAAAGAGAAAATAAGTCAAAAACTGTCAGATTGTGAAAAATGACTATTTGAAAAAAAGTTCTGCGACTCTGCATTTTGTCTCTCAGGCTTTCTCTTCAAAATGTACAGGAACTGTTAGAGTGATTAGATTAAATTTACATGATTCTTTCTTATGAGTAGTTGTGATTAATTTTAAAAGTTACAACAGAAACTGAATGAACAGATATCAAGGTAATTGTGCAATGAATTGGAAATCAAGAGACCTATGTGTTATTCCTGGTTCTGTGTCTTGTTCCCAAGGCACTTCACATCTCTATACCTCACTTTCTGTAAAATGGGGATAATGGTATTGTAGCCTTTTTGTAAAATTCTTTGTGGTCTGGTCTGCACATGAGAAGTGTTATATAAGTGTTATTAATCTAACTTCTATTATTAATGTTACCTACACTGCAGCTATTGTAGTTATGATTTTCATGCTTGTTTTACTAATTAAATGCTTTCCCTCTTCAGCTGTATTTCTAAAAGGCAACTTTACTGATTCTTTTGTCTTTACCATAATTGTTTATACCATGTAGACCAATTTATCTGATCCCTGTTTTGTAGTGCATATACATGACATGCAGTTATATATGTATATATATATATACACATATATGTATGCATGTACACATAAATACACACACAGATATATTATTGCATGACATATACCATCTTTCAAGGATAATATGTAGGAGCACTACTTTTTCTTCACTTATTTTCCATTTTAAGGCCATATTACTGTAGTCTTATTTGTATGTAGTACTACTTTACCATTAGGCTTATCAGACACCCACATATAATTTTGAAAATGTTCTACACTTATATCAAGGGTAAAGCCATCTAAGTGACGTTTTCAGCTATTAAAAAAGGGCTGTGTTAACACATTATTTCTACTGCTTTCTTGAAATTGAACTTAAGAATAAGCAAATGGGATCATCACTTAAAAATAGTTGAGCAATCTTGTGGTTTTGGGTTTTTTCTAACTTGTTCTGATCCTATAGTTCAACTAAAATTAACTAAACAGTGGTAAGCAAGAATCTGTCAGTTGCTTTTTGTGCCCCCAGAGCTTTCTTCAAAGCAAGAACAAAGTGCTTCATTGCTTCTTTCCAAATTGTATAAGAAACAGACTTATAATGGTTCATTGCATTTAACTTCAGAAAAATGTCAGATCTTCTGAAGTGAATCTCAGATTAGTTCCACTACAATGTGTTTAGGCAGATGGAGAACACCACAGCTATGTTTTGGGGTTTTTGCTATTCTTGTTTTCATTTTTTAGCTTTAAATTATTTTAGCTAGTGAGAAGTGATATAAATTTTGAGTGATCCTTTGACTTAGTCAAATTATTGTGATGAATTATGCTTTTTTTCCCACAACATTAACAAATGTCTGAGTGAATGTAGCAACCATTTTTTTTTCTCATAAATAGTGAAAAAAATGCTAAAGTTTCTGTTGAATCTGTCTACCAAAATATAGGGAACCTAAGGTCCAATTCTACAAAAACCTTCTATTGCAAAATTATGATGCTAAACCTCCTCAAATATTTCATTATCACATTTGGACACAGATGTTTCAGAAGCCACATAGTCATCTCTTTACTTGCTGGGAAACTGATGTAATACAAAAAAAAAAAAATCCTGTTGATTTCAGGCAGAAATATGTCCAGAGATTTGTGCAAAGGCTATCCACTGAATTTTGATATTTTCCCTCTATACCCAGTCAAGGCTTCTCTATGAGATTTGAAGAGACACGAATTATTTCACTTAATTTCATACCACCAGTACTGAAAAAACTATCACAACACTATCAAGTTTCACAACTTAAAAATATAATATTCAATAATATAAAAACGTTCAACCAGGATCCAAATTATTTCAATTAAATGTTATTATTTATTATTACATCATCAGCAGCATTTATATCAAGTAGTTTTATAAGCTACAGTATTGGTCTTATGTGACAAGGTATTGGTAGGTATGGAGCTGCGGGAGTGGCTTCTGTGAGAAGACACCAGAAGCTACCCTGTGTAGAACAGAGCCATTTCCAGGTGGCTCCAAGACGAATCTGCTGCTGGTCAAATCTGAGCCAATCAGCGACGTTGGTAGTGCCTCTGTAATAGCATATTTAAGGAAGGGTTAAAAATGCTGTGCAGCAGCTGTGGGAGAGATGTTTGAGAACACATGAGAGAAACAGCCCTGCTGACACCAAGGTCAGTGTAGAAGGAGGGGAAGGCACTGGGGCAAAGGTTCCCCTGCAGCCCATGGAGAAGAACATGATGATGGAAGTTGTCTCCATACAGCCTGTGGAGGACACCACAACAGAGCAGGTGGATTGCCTGAAGGAAACTGCAACCTGTGGAGAGCCCATGGAGGAGCAGACTCCTGGCAGGAGCTGTGACCCTTGGAGAGGAGCCCATGCAGGAGCAGGTTTTCTGACAGGAACTGTGGCCCACAGTTTTGGTTTGGTTTTTTACTCACAATTTCACATTCCTGAAGGACTGCATGCCGTGGAAAGGACCTGTGCTGGAACAGTTCTTGAAGAGTCCCGTGGGAAGGACCCATGTTAGAGAAGTCTATGAAGGACTGTCTGCCATGGGTGGGACCTGACAGTGAAGCAGGGGAAGAGTGTGAGGAGGAAAGAGCAGCAGAGACAAAGTGTTCTGGATTGACAGCAACTCCCATCCCTCCTTCCCCTGTGCTGCTCAGTGAACAAGATAGAAGAGTTAGGCATGAAGTTGAGCCTGGGAAGACTCGAGGGGTGGGGGGAAGGTGGTTTTTGCTTTGTTTTAGTTCTCACTATCCTACTCTGTTAAAATTAATTGGCAATAAATTAAATTACTTTCCCCAGCTCAAATCTGTTTTGCGTGTGATGGGAATTGGTAAGTGACCTCCCTTTTATTATCTCAACCCACAAGCTATTCATCATATTTCCTTCCACTGTCCAGCTGAGAATGGAGAGAGAAAGCGCGCTCTGCTGAGCACCTTGTGTTCAGCTAAGGTCTACTCACCACAGCTACAGTGGGTTAAGATTTTAGGACTAAAAAGCAAAACAAAAATCCAATAATCAGCCTCACCATCCATCACCTAAGAGTTTACATAATATTTTTATGAAGTACCCATCTTCTGAGCCCAAAACTGGATTTTAAATTTTTAGATTCCCTTACATTGAAAATATGGGAATTTTTATGCTTCCGTTTTCCTTGTGGAACGTTTCAGCTGCCCAAATAGAGATGTCAGTGGCATTTTGAGACAACTATCTGAGATGATCCACATGAGCCTAAATTGTGATTTTTGTCCTTCCACTTGTTCTCAGTAATCACAGAAAAGGTAATTTCTCACTTCAGATACTGAACTAAATCTAGGAAACTTCAGAAGTGACCACATATTTAGTTTCATGAAATGTAATCAAAGGAGAAATTAAAGAATGAGAGGGGGGAGGACTTTTTTTCAGTGCAATTCAACTTTAAACATGAATTTAAAAAAAAAAAAAAAAAATTTAAAAGAAGTTAAGATACAGAAAAGGCTAATAATAAATCCCAGTTAGATCACATTACCAATTACATATTGAAGTATGTCATGACTGAATTAATTAAGAAATTAAGTCACTTATTTAATGAACTTTAAAAACCTGCAATCACCTTTCATCTCCCAGGCTAAATGAAACCAGATGTATTTATGGTACTGTGTTGTCAGCTGTTAATTTAAAAATGTAAAGTAGAGTTGTAAATATCTTTTTTAACACTGTGTTACCATCAGTGTAGCCAGCAATAATTGTGGCAAATTGCTACATCTTCTAAGTCTTTTTAATCCACATGTATTTTACATATATATACTTTTTTTTTTTTTTTTTTTTTTTTACAATGGAGACTCTGTAGAGTCATATGCCAAGGAATTTAAATTGAGGATATTTTTTAGTAAGAAATCAGACTGGAGATTACCAAGGAACAGAAAAAGATGAATAATGAGTAAGTGACGCCTATATTAATCTGATCCTTTCTATCCTTGCATACATTATAGAAAAGCTCTGTGTAAGAAAACAGAGAAATAAACCCAGTGCAAAACATGATTATTGGAAAGGTCAGTGATGTTTAAAAATGGATCAGCGTTTTCTTAATAGTTTTGTCCTCATTCTACCTAAGGGCAAAACTGAGATTAACATTGTGCTAGTTATGGTATTTCTTAATGTTAATTCACACAAATGCTCCATAGGAACTTTTATTCCACAATTTTTATTGCATGTTCCTCTTAACTACCTTTTTAATACATATATGTTTCTTATCACTTCCCAAGGTCTTAAGGGGAAAAAAAAAAAAAAAAAAAAGAAGAAAAAAATATTCAAATCATCTCCCTGAGGAAGAATTGTTTACTTACACTTCCTGCACAACCCCCTCATCTTAAACACATAAGGTATGTTAAATCTTAATTCCAGTGTCAGATTAAAGGAAATTGTATAACAGACACAAAACACTCAAATTAATAGGTGACAGAAGTGTATCAGAAAACACCTGGAGAAATTAACTAAGTAAAAATTAGGAATGAAAGACCCAGAACAGTGTCAATGATAGCCCATAAAAATCACAGAATCACAGAATCATCTCAGTTGGAAAAGACATTGCAGATTATCTAGTCCAACCATTAACCTAGCACTGACAGTTCCCAACTACACCATATCCCTCAGCGCTATGTCAACACTACTTTTACACACCTCCAGGGATGGGGACTCCACCACCTCCTTGGGCAGCCCATTCCAATACCTAAAAACATGTTCTGTAAAAAATGCTTCCTAATATCCAGTCTAAACCTTCCCTGGTGCAATTTGAGGCCATTACCTCTTGTCTTATCACTTGTTACTTGGTTAAAGAGGCTCATCCCCAGCTCTCTACAGCCTCCTTTCAGGTAGCTGTAGAGGGCGATGAGGTCTCCCCTCAGCCTCCTCTTCTCCAGACTAAACACCCCCAGTTCCCTCAGCCGCTCCTCGTACAACCTGTGCTCCAGACCCTGCACCAGCTTCGTTGCCCTTCTCTGGACACGCTCGAGTCATTCAATGTCCTTTTTGTAGTGAGGGGCCCAAAACTGAACACAGGAATCGAGGGGCGGCCTCACCAGTGCCGAGGACAGGGGTCAGATCCCTTCCCTGTCCCTGCTGGCCACGCTATTGCTGACACAAGCCAGGATGCCATTGGCCTTCTTGGCCCCCTGGGCACACTGCTGGCTCCTGTTCAGCCGGCTGTCAATCAACACCCCCAGGTCCCTCTCTGACTGGCAGCTCTCCAGCCACTCCTCCCCAAGCCTGTAGCGCTGCTGGGGGTTGTTGTGGCCCAAGGACAGCCCCCGGCATTTGGCCTTATGGAAACTCCTCCAGTTGGCCTCAGCCCATGGCTCCAGCCTGTCCAGGTCTCTCTGCAGAGCCTCCCTACCCTCGAGCACATCAACACTCCCACCCAACTTGGGGTCATCTGCAAACAGAATGAGGGTGTACTCGATCCCCTCGTCTAGATCATCAATAAAGATGTTAAACAGGAGTGGACCCAACACCGAGCCCTGGGGGACACCACTCGTGACCGGCCACCAACTGGATTTAACTCCATTCACCACAACTCTTTGGGCCCGGCCATCCAGACAGTTTTTTACCCACCAAATGTGTGCCCATCCAAGTCTCAAGCAGCCAGTTTTGCCAGGAGAATGCTGTGGGAAACGGTGTCAAAGGCCTTACTAAAGTCAAGGTAACCAGCATCCACAGCCTTTCCCTCATCCAATAAGCAGGCCGCCCTGTCGTAGAAGGAGATCAGGTTTGTCAGGCAGGACCTGCCTTTCATAAACCCATGCTGACTGGGCCTGATCATCTGGTTGTCCCTCATGTGTTGTGTGATGGCACTCAGGATTAGCTGCTCCATCAGCTTCCCTGGCACCTAAATCAAGCTGACAGCCCTGTAATTTCCCAGATCATCCTTCCAACCCTTTTTATAGATGGGCATCACATTGGCTTATTTCCAATCTGTTGGGACCTCCCCAGTCAGCCAGGACTGCTGGTAGATGCTGGAAAGCAGCTTGGCGAGCACGCCAGCCAGCTCCTTCAGCACCCTCGGGTGTATCCCATCTGGTCCCATAGACTTGTGTGTGTCTGTGTGATGCAGCAGGTCACTGACTGTCTCCTGGATTGCGAGGGTGTCGTTCTCCCAGTCTCTGTCTTCTGGCTGAGGAGGCTGGATTCCCTCAGTACAACTGGTCTTCTTATTAAAGACTGAGGCAAAGAAGGCATTAAGCACCTCAGCCTTTTCCTCATCACTCGTTGCAATGTTTCCTCCTGTGTCTAGCAGAGGATGGAGACTCTCCCTAGTCTTTCTTTTGCTGCTCACATAGAAACATTTCTTGTTGTTCTTGACTGCTGAAGCCCAATTAAATTCAAGTTGTGTTTTAAACCTTCTGATTTCTACCCTGCATAGCTTCACAGCCTCTTTGTAATCATTGTGAGTCGCTAGCCCCTTCTTCTAAAACCTTGTGTTGGTTTAAGCCCTGCCAGGACGGGAGACCACATTGCCGTTGCCCCTCCCCCACCCTCAGCTGGTCAGGCTGGAAGTGAGGCACAAACCCCATGTTAAAATAAGAAGAAATTTAATACAATAGTCTGATAAATAACAATCTGAACAACAACAGTAGCAATTATAACAACAATAAACAAGACAAAAGATATACAGAGAAATACCGCAATAGTTACAGACAGCTCTCTCGCAATGCTTCCCTTCACCAAAGCCACAAAGGTAAAAGTTCCTGCGCTCCCGCGCCCAGACCTGAGATCAGCATGGTATGAATAACCCGGCTGGAGATCCCTTCCCCCTCTCTGCTGGGGAAACTTAACCCTATCCTAGCTGAACCAGGACAAATCTGTAAACTCTCCTTTTCTCCCTGAGTTGCAGCCAAAGCTCCCTGTTCAGCAAGAGTCGTCTTCTCTGTTGCCAGCTTATCTTACAGCACCTGGGGACCGCTTGCTCCTGTGCCATTAAGACTTCCTTCTTAAAGAGCACCCAGGCTTCCTGGACTCCTATACCCTTCAGGATCATCTCCCAAGTGTTTCTGTCAAGCAGGTGCCTAAACAAGACAAAGTCAGACCTTTGGAAGTCCAGGATGCCAGTTCTGCTGCCCCCTCTCCTGGCTTCTCTAGGATTAGAGAACTGTATTATTTTGTGATCGCTGTGCCCTAGTCAGCTTCCAACCTCCACATCACCCACCAGTCCTTCTCTGTTCTCAAGATGAGGTCCAGCAGGGCACCTTCTCTGGTCAGTTCACTGACATGAGATTTCTCCTAAATGCCTATAGAATATTTCATCCACCTCTCTGTGCGCAGTCCATCTCCTGGGTCTAGAACTTATCTGAGCTAGTTTCATCTCATTTTGCCTGTGCAAAATATTATTAGTGTTGAGACTGAGCATCTAGAATAGCTGGACATTGAAGCAACAATAATCTTAGAAGCCCAGAGAAAACCAGTTGTCCAGAACAATCAGAACAAAACTCTGTAAAAGTATGGAAACTGAAGCAGACAAGATAGCTGGGGAGAGAAGATCAAAGAGAGAGGATTGCTGAAAGACTAAAGATTTCCTGTACTGGTCTAAATGCAGTGGGAGATGACGGTGCTGGTGATAGTTTTTATGGATATATTTTCTTAGGATGCATTTATAAAACATATTTTAAGGTACATTTCTAGACATAGACTAATAATCCATTTGCAAACCAGTCACTGGGACCATACCTACTTTCCTGGGTCATGGTAATGCACAGGTAGTAACTCTGCCCTAAATAGATTGTTGGATATTTGCCCAGCAACAGTTGGTAGAAAGTTTATTATCACTTTTTTCTTTCCTTTTTCTGATGTGCTTGACTGGGAGGGTACATTATTTTATTCAACCAATATAATACTTCCTAGATATTGTTGCAATCCAGCTTGGTTAACAGCACCACTATGCCTACTTTAAATTATGTAATGAATCAAGGCAGCTTTTAGAAACCCAAGGCAGGAATTCCAGTGATAGTTTTACATTTATTACTGTTAAAATTTGCATTTTGACAGGATTTGCAGAAGTCAGGAAAGGAAAATTGTAGCAGGCATGGCAGGAGTGTTTTGAAAATGACTGCTCTAAGCATAAAACATTCACGAAATAAAATATTGACCCGAATGCATAGGTGGCACAGATTTAGTTGAAGAGGAGACAGAGGGTAGGATAACAAAACAGAAAATTGGCAATGATTGTAGAGTGAATATTGTCTTGACATTGTCATTTAAGAAAATCCTAATTTCACTCTTTCAAACATTTCTGTGGCTGCCTATAGACCTCAGTTTTGAGACAGAAAAATCTGTGTTTTCTACATAATCCTTCCACTAACATTTTGCTGCTTTTAAGAGATGAAACGAAGCATTTTTTGAAATACTGCCTGACACTTCCTTTCATATTTCTATGGGCACTCTTAGCTAAGTAACTATATTCCTTATGTGTCAGTATCTTTGATATATTGAATGGAATTCTGAGTTTAAGAAATAGAAGCAGGCCTCAAAACTGCTTCAACTATTTCTAAAGTCAGAAGTTCTAAGCAGTTCTAAGCTATCTGTAGAAAGTAGTTTTAAAGAGAAACATTGATTAGGAACTGCTTATATTATTCAGAGTGGAACTGGACTTTACTTTCAAACACTTATGCATTGATGTATAGCATAGGTGTCCTTAGCTAACCTCAATGTCTAAGCTGCAAGACAATGGAAATCTGGGGGATTTGGTTGCTGAAATATAGGCATGCAATGTGTCTGAGATGCTCTGGATTTTACCACAGCGTCTGTACATGGCTGGCATATATGACATGTATGTCCAAGAGAGACACCTCCTTCTGAAGCAACATGGAAGGCAAAACAAATACTTCACAGGGCTCAAAATGGTGTTAGATGTATATTTATGTTTAAGCAGCTGAATCCTACACATTGTCAACACAGATAGTGAAGAGTCTCAAAAGGTATTTAGCAGAACAATTATAGGAGTTCATACTACTTGAGAATGATTTGAACAGTTCTGACCCTGATCTAGATAATGCAATCACCTAAATATGGACAATTAGTGCTATTTGAGTTGCTATAGGGGAGCTTCTGGCTGCTGATCCAGAATAGTATGGATTTCCATGTTGTATGCACCAGTTCCAAGAGGATGCCTCAGATAACCAAGGATTGCCAATGCAATAGTGTTACGCCTTAAATGTCTGTAGTCGAGAAAGAAGGTATTTTGGTTAAAGCAAATTGAAAATCAAGTTATTTTAGAGAATAATGGAAACAGAACTTAAGAACTTGGTTTTGGAAGGTGATGGTATACAAATTCCCTTCCTGGAAGTTGAAGTTAGACAAAGTTAAACTATTTACCCATTTTCTGACATGAGTGACTATAAGTAACATTGGAGTATTATGCCAATAATTAATTTTGATTTACTATTGCTCAAACAAGTTTCTTTGAGGTTCGATATATTTTGTTTTATATTAAAGTATGTTCTAATTCAAGTCCAGTTACTGGATTACAAGAACAAATCAAATCATTAGATTGTATTAGATAATGAAATTATTGTGCAAACAATCAGATTAGGTCATAGGACACATATCTAGATTGTGATCCTGGGCCTATAGTGTGTTTTAGAGTCGAAGGCTTTTTGCGGTGGTGTTAAAAGAACTAGAGGGTGACTGAGAGAAAAGAAACAAGGGGGAATACACTGTCAGCTTCAAAGTGAGATCAAGAATTGCATGTTCCCAAATAAAACATCACTTCTTGTGGATTAGCAATTTAAGAAAAGGAAGAGAGGAATCTGTGTGTACTCACTTTCATTGACATCTAATTGTCAGATGCTGCCACTTTCATTACTTTGCGTATCACAGCTGATATTTTTACTATGAATATCCTTAGAGTAAAGGTAACAATTCAGCAATAACAGGTTATTTCATTTTCAAAATATAGAGGAAGATGTCTGTAAGAATGCTGTCAACCGCCTGCATGTACCATATGAAATACTCACTAAGTATAATTTCTGAAATACTTCAGAAAAAGGCAGTTTCCCTTTTATACAGGGTGGCACTGACAAGAGACAACCAAAAGACCTTGCGCAACTTTGAAAACTCTCAGTGGAGGTGTGGAAATGACAAGACTGAGGGCCATGTTGACCATTTGTGTCTATCCCAGATGCTTATTATTTCTGATAAGAAAACTTTGGTACATGCCTTACAGGACAGTTTGTGCAAGTGCCATCTTTTGTTTACTTTTTGACTTCAACAGACTGTGATTTCCCAGACATACAAAAGGAATGTAACAGAAAAGTTAGCTATTACTCACACTCTGCTGTCAGTTTAAGCATTCACAACCTGTCACGTCTTGTGAGAACTGAAGATGCAAATCAGCCTGCCTCTGCAGCAGCTCAAAGAAATGCACCAGGTGGAATGCATTCCTTCATATGCTTGAATTGCTTGATAAGCAACATAAATCTACTAATAAATGTACATTACTAACACTAATGAGCTCCTCTGTACCACTGAGAAAATACAGAATACATTATGTCTAGAAATCTGCATTCACCTTAAAGAAGACCTTTAAAAATGCTGAACTAGTCAACAAAGCCTAATTAAGTCATAGGGCTTTCTTACTAATTTATATTTTTCTAAGTCAAAATTATATAAAATTTACCTTTTTCATTTCATTTTCTCACCCACTTATTTTGCTCATTTCTACCTCAGCAGTGTTACAAAGATGATTTAAGTGATTTACATTTGGCTCTATATTGCAAGCCACACTTTTCTAAATAAATTGTAATTAAAAGGTGTGAATGGATATCTGTATCTTTATCTGTCTGTTGATCTATCCACACTTATTCATACAAATGTTCATGTTTCTTTAGACCATACCTTTTAGATCTTTCCTTTCTGTACAAAGCACCTAACACAAAGTGCTCCCATTGATATGAGAATAGTCTTTTAGCAAAATATAATCTCAAAGAAAACTTTCTAATTTAAGTCATTAAATAAATAGAATACATACAGTTTTACATTATTACCTTTAACACAAAAGACATTGGTTTATGTGTATGAATGATTTAAGATTATTTTGTCGTGCAACTTCATAAAATACTCTTTGATTTTATGGGGTATTAATCCACTAACAATGGGCAACAACAATGCCCCAGACTTTAAATCTGAAGAATTTTTTCTTTGCCATCTAGTGTCTGTATGACCATATGCCATTCTATTTGTGAATTATTAATGCTACAGGAAATAATAGATGTTTTAAAAGGTCTATGATAATAGAGCAACATTTTGTTTTCTCTGAAGGATGTGTGCCATACCACTTATGTAACCCAGACTAAAGACTCTTTCCTTTTATATTTCACTCTCTCTGTCTTTCAAATGCATCTTTTATAACTTGAGTTTAGCTGGTTCCATCCTCTGGTCACCAGGTCTTCTCACTGGTTCTGTGAAGCTTAACTCTGAACTTTATCTATGGACTTACATTCTTTAATGTGGTTTGTACATTTTTGTTAACAAGGTTGTTACAATTCCTTCTATAGCAAAAGAGAATGATTTAGAGTTTATGATGGATAGGATTTAACATAAGCCCAGAAAAATGTTTCAGCCCCATCTGTTTTTAAAGAATTTATCATTAAAAAAAAGGTTGTAATCTTTATGCTTGCCATGACGCTCTGAAATACCATAGTGAAGTGCATAGGATATGTACAAGAAAACGCCAAATGTAAGAAGAACTAGCTCTAAATGTAAGCAGAATTAGTCCAGAAATTTGACAGCTAAACAAAATGATAAGATTTTGCTAGTATTCATAGGAGTTCATTTTCTTCATGAGCTTTCGAGACAAAAGTTTAGATTTTCAATAGCAACTAAGGAAATGAGAATATGATTTTCTGAGTGTAAAAAAAGAGATCTATCTTTCTAAACATCTTTCAGTAATTTAATTCTCGTTACACCAAATGTGAGTGGGACTGAATTTCAATGGATTAATTAAAATATTTTTAGTTAAATGAAATCCAAATTATATATTATTTTTACTATCTAATTTTATTTTATAATGTTGAGAACTGCCAAGTACTTTTTGAAAGCATTTTGCGGGCATATGGTACAGTATGCTTGTACCATTGATTGCCATCTGCTGTCTAGGCTTAAATGCACACTGATTTTACTTTTAATTCATAATGAACATGAAGAATGAATGTGACCCATGTACTGCAATTTGGCTCAGTCATTGGCAGGTGCACATTTAAGACATAAAACATATTTGTAATTATAAAATGGGTATTTACAATTTCCCAGGTGGGTAAGTAGCCATTAGTAACAAATAATTGCATGCCAGCCCATTATGCTTCCTACCACTGTACTGGAAAAAAAAAAAAAAAAAAAAAAAAAAGATGAAAGGATAAAACATTCCTTTACCAATAACTGTATAACAGTTATATAATTTATACTGCCACATTTAAATCTAATAAAGATTTTAAAATCTTTGTTTAACATGTAAATGGAGGTCTGCAAACACAGAGTCGGGAACATTAGGATGTCTGAGTAAAGTTATAAAATACCCTGTGATGTTTTTATTATGTTTGTCCTGTGGTTTTCTATTGACATTAAAGTTCCTCTGTTGAAATGCATTTGCCTCAGTGTTTAAATACAAAAGAAATGCCTGCATATGCTCTAATTTATTGCACTCTACATCAGAAGATGACAAATTATCCAGAACAAGCCAGGCTGAATGCTGATAACTTCAACCCTCATTCAAGGAAAAAAAAAAAAAAAAAAAGAAAAAAAAAGATTATGTAATAAATGCATTAATTGTGAATGATGATTCATCAAAAATTTCGTGTAGAACACAATGCTGAATTGTGATCAGTTGTACAGTGTTGTCTTCACTAAAGACAGTGACAGAACAAGTCTTATGAGAAGTGATTGATGGAAATGAGTTTCTTTAGTCTGGAGAAAAGGAGGTTGAGGGGAGACCTTATCGCTCTCTACAGCTACTTGAAAGGAGATTGTAGCGAGGTGGGTGTCAGTCTCTTTTCCCAAGTATCAAGTGGTAGGAGGAGAAAAAATGGCTTCAAGTTGTGGTTTAAACCAGAGGAGGTTTAGACTGGATATTAGGAAACATTTCTTCACAGAAAGGGTTGTTAAGCATTGGAATAGGCTGCCCAGGGAAGTGGTTGAGTCACCATCCCTGAAGGTATTTAAAAGATATAAAAGACTGTAAAAGTGACACTTAGGGACATGGTTTAGTGGTGGACTTGGCAATGTTCTTCCAAATTCCACCAGACAAAATTCTTCTTATAATGTTTAACATCACAGCCATGATTTGCTGATTGTAATATATTTAACAATAAAGAGTTACTGTTGTTCATGTAAATAATCGAACTGTGCATAGAATAGAAGTTTCCTTTCTTTAATGTCTTGCATAAACATTGGTTTTATTGTTTTATTCCTCTTTGCATTGAAAAATAGACTAACTTAGTCATACTGTGTTGTGTTTGTCTGGCTTTGTGTTTTCTCCTAACAATTTATTCAGTCATTGGTGGCTGTGAAATTTAACAGGATAGAACTTCTGAGGCTAAACCTATACTGCTTTTCTTAGGAGAAAGTCCTGTATCTTGGAAATGATCCATTTTAGGGGAACTTCTGCACTGTGGTCTCATGGCTTGTTAGATACTTCATTTGTAGCATCCCCTCATGTCAGAATCATAGCAGGAAGAAGACTGGGAAGTGTACTGGCATCCTGATTTTTAGCTGCTGATAAGCAGTGGTTTTTACCCTTTGTTAAATACATTATCTTAGATGTGCTACCAGAATCACTGACGGGCTCAGCTTTGGCTAGCAGTGGATCAGTCTTGGAGCCAGCTGGAACTGTCTCTGTGCTACATGGGGGCAACTTCTGGCATCTTCTCACAGAAGCCCCCCCCCCCCCCCCAAAACCTTGCCACCTAAACCAAATACATCTATGTTACCCTACATACTAATGCACTGCAGATTCACACATCTAGTCCAGGCGAGGGTGTCCTTAGACTGTGTCTGCTCTACAGAGTTATGTGCTGACAGAAGGGCTGCATCTGTCCCGCTATTAAAATAAAATGTTGTCACTTCCATTATATGCACAAACTTAATTTTCAGTAGTGAAAACTATATGAGCCATTTTATCGTCATCTGGATCTCTTCTCTGCCCCAACTTTTTCAACAAATATGTATTATACTTCTCGTATATGATTCACAGTGAATAGATCTCACATTTACAATACTTTACTACTGAGCAATTATCATCCATTTCTGACAGAAAACAATAATAATAATAAAAAGGCTGAATAAACTGTATCCCTATATAAGTAGTGATACCATTCCTCAGATGAACATATGCCCAAGTTTCACCAGACCTGAATATCTTTTATTTCATTGTTCTGTGAGAATAAAGCTGTGAACTAGAAAAACGTATGAGTCAGCCTTTTGGGACATCTGTGGATGAGGTTTTTGTTTGGTTGGTTTGTCTCTTGTGTGAGTTGAAATGTAGAAAGGATCTTGAAGATGTAATCATAGGAAAAAAAAAAAAAAAGAGAGAATAATTATATACATAGAATATTTTGGCAGAAATATATGAAAATATTTGTTCAGGTGCATTGAATGTGTTATGAGAGTGGTGTGGGGCTGTCCTTCCGCACTCCAGCTCAGGAGTGCATGAGTAAATCTGCCAGCCAGAGCAGCAGGACACCTGCAATGACAGAGTCAAAAAGCACTGATGAAACCACAGAGGCAGGAACAGGTGTGACTTTGTCCTCCTTTCTTTGGGAAGTACAACGTACAAGATGTTGCTTCCAACACAGAAGAGAACCCTTACTGGCAATGACTCTGTTGCTTTGGATCCTTCTCAAAACATGCAATACCCTCAGGGCATGGCAAGTTGTCAGAGGTTGTGCATTTCCAGGCAGTAGGCCTCGGCAGGAACCCCACAGGGAGCTGTGATGTGGTTCTTTCCAAAACCTGAGCAGCAGCATCCCTTGCCGTCCCTTGCTAGCAACCCAGGTTGGCAGGCAAAACATGCTCCCATGGCCAGAGCTGCTGAGCCATACGGGACAACACCGCTTCCAGGACTGAGCCTGTTCTACAAAACACCGTGCTGAGCTGTCCTGTGCTATCCTGGGCTGCTTTGCTCTCTGGGGGGCAGTGCTCGGGAAAAAATTGAAGACATCAGTCCACACCCCTTTGGTGCAGGGCCTAGATGGTTTTGACTTTTTTTTTTTTTTTAATTATTTTTGTTTGTTGGTTTGATTATTTTCTCTCAATTATCGGAAGAAATATAAGCTTTTTAAGAAGTGCCAATAACTCATTGTCTAAAGCTACTTATTACAAATCCTTGCTACATCTTTGAATTCAGGTAACACCAGCCAGACTCAGGATTGCCAGCTGACATGAACAGAAAAGTAGGACTTTTATGCTTTTTCTTGGTAGCAGGTCAAAGAGCTGAAAATTGTGAGTCTTGTGACCTTGACAGGTGTCTACTCAGCCTTGCATAGAGTTTCAGCAAGTGCAAAATGAAAGTTGCAAACATTTCTCCTGTCAACAAGTGCATGCCTCCCATCTGGGGCCATCTCTGCACATCACAGAAATATTTCCTATACTGAGAACAGCAGTCAGGGTTTTGGAAGATGGACAGTAGAGTCTGCTACAACCTGGTCCTTCTTCCCCTGCTTGAGTTTTCTCAGTTGCTATTCCTGAGATGGGAAAGTCTGTTTCTGACTTTCTCATGTTCTTGCCTGGTTGGCTGTCCCTTCCCTCTTCATAGTTTGCTTTTCTCTTTCTGGTTTTAGTTTTTTTGTTTTGTTTTGTTTTGGGGTTTTTTTGTGAAGAGTCTGTCAACCTTTTGATTCCACAGTATTGTAGGGAAGTAAAGCTATAATATACTTAAACCAATTCTTCTCTTAATCCAAACTAACTAACTTACCTTCTTTCCCCAAATGTGCTTTTCAGGTGTTCGGGCCATACAGGTGAGTCTGCTATGCTTCCTGGAGTGACTGGAGGCACCTGCAATGGAAATGTAGAAGGTAGCAGGTGGAAAGGTGCGGGAGAGCTGAGCACGCACACCACCAATGTGATCAAGCAATGCCCGTTTATTACAACTAAGAAAGCCCTTTTATAATGTTCTCCTGCACACGTGAGTAACATGCAGTACAAGTCCTCAAGACTGGACAGTTAACTTAGCCCGCGCTTTAAACCTTCTTATGGTTGGATAAAAAGTGCCACATCAGCCTTGCCAGGCTTCCTGCCTTGTGTAACTTCCTCTTCCGTCCCAGCCCCTTCCGGGGGTTTTTTGTCTCGTCGAGTTTCTCCCCCCTCATTCAGGGTCATATTGTTATCGCATTCTTGCTCAGCTGAGGCTCTTATCAGTCTTGTTCTCACGCAGGATTGCTCACATGTCCATTCTCTCACAGAAAGACCTCTAGAATCCCAACAGAAAGGGACTGCCTAGAATGGGAAGTGATGGTTTGCCCACTTGCTAGTTTAGCTCTGAAAGCCCTTGGATGTGTTTTCTCAGCTCTGCTGAGACAGTTCTGGCAGGATCATTGCATGAAGTACAATGGTCAATCTACATCAGCCTCACTCTGCACTTTTCCAGAGCTGAAGGATGGTGGATGACCTTGCTTGTCCCTGTAGCAGCAGTCCCACCTTCTGAGGGGAGAGGCTTTTGTTGTCACACTGTTTGTGTCCCTGACGTACCTCTGCTGTTTCTGCTTCTGCCCCCGGTGCTGTCAACTTGTTGGCCAATATTCTGGCAAGCTCAGCCACCTCTTCCCCAAAGAGTTTGCTGTGGTGCTCAATAGAGAGCTCCACTAGCCATGTCACCTTCACACAGCAAGCCACTGTTTTTCAGCCCATTGTCTGAAAACAGGTCAAACAGCCTCTTCCACTCCTGACTCTTCTTGTTATTCAGAAAGCTACAGATGTGGGGCTGCTCTTCCCAGCAGCTCCTCCATGAGGGTTTTTTGTAGAGAGGAGGCAGACAGGTACCTCTGAACAGCAAAGCTCAGGTGGGCTCAGAAGGCTGTAGCCAACTGGTAAGTACAGAATACCTTCCCCATCACCTGCACCAGGACGTCCAGGGGGGAGTGTGTGTTCTTTGGCTGGGCTCAGAAGGTTTGGCCCCATGCAGACAGCAAGTTTCTCGGTAGTCATCCTGCTGGTGTCAGTGTTTGTGATGATGTTTTGAAGCAGAGACATCAAGTGCTTGAGTAGCAGGAGGTTGGCATTGGGCAACTTGCTGGCCACTCTGAGGGAGCAGGAACACAACATTTTAGAGTAAATGTGGGCAATACAGGTCACCCAGGACCATCTCATCCAAGCCTACCTGAGGAAGAGCTCCCTGGCCTTGCCTGGTCTACAGCAGAGGGACTGCCTTCACTGAGATACAGTCACCTTTCTCTTTGCCCTTCTGGTAAGACTCCCTTTGTGGAGCAACCCCCAATGCCTGTGGAAATTGCTCCAAGGAGAGAAATGCTTTTCTGTGCCACTTTCCTTCAAAACCCAACCCTACAGCAGCAAGAAGTGGCTGGCACAAAAAAAGGTTTTTTCCAAGGAGACCATCACTTTGCAGGCAAGTCCCAGCCTCTGCCAGTCCCTGTGGAGCAGACAGACGGCTCACCATACTTTCTCAACAGTCCTGCCAGCTTCTTCTCCCTGCTGGTCTTCTGCAGGGTGCTCATCCACTCCTCACAGAGCTCTGCCTCGAGGAGCTTGGAGGGGATATTATGGAGGAAGTCCTGCAATGTCAAGAGCTCCGGGTGATGCTTTGACCACTGCCACTGGGAGCACAGGTAGTGGTCCCAGTGCAGCATGAGTGCCCATCTGCCAGAGGAAGAGAGAAGGGCTGTCATGTCTCCACCTTCTCCAAACTCACAAGCAGAGTGGCCAAGTCCACCTTGGATTCCTCAGGGGATGGTTGGTGGCTGCTGCTTAGGACCAGCCTACAAGAAACATACTGCACTTACAGAGTGGTCCCACATCAGAAAGGGCCCCTGGTGAACTGCATCAACCCTTCAGGCTACATGTGAGACGTGGGGATGACTGAGAGGCTTTGCTGCAGCCAGTGACTTGGGACATGCTCAGCAGGGCAGGATGCCAGTGCTAGGGGAGGGTGGGACAGGGGGTCCTCCTGCCAATGCTCAGCCTGCTGGCCTGAGAGACCTCACAACCACCACCTTTTCCTCACCCCTGACCAGCCCCTCCAGGCTACTGGCATGTAGCTTCATCACCTGGGCAAGGAGAAAAAAGCAGAGGAAGATAAGTGATGCACATGATGCTGGGCTGGAGCAACATCTGAGGGCAGTGCAGAGATTCTGGGGAGGCCAGGCCTGGGCACAGCACAGCAGACATGGCCTTATCAACACTGAGCAGAGGGGAAGGGTCACCGCCTTCCAGCTGCCTACAAGGCTTTGTCCAGTGCAGCACAGGTTACCCACTCTGTGTTTGTGGCAAGGGCACCTTGCTGGCTCCTTTCAACTTGGTGTCCACCAGGACCCCCAGGTCTTTTTCTGCCAAGCTGCTTTCCAGCAGCTTTGCTAAGCTGCTTTTGGTCACTAGTATCTGTGGATGTCCCCCAGTGCCATCAGCAGTTGGTCCCACCCTCTTTTTGCAGATGGCCCAGTGCCACTACTGTGAGGGTGAGAAAGTCATGTTTCCTCTAGGCAAAACAGTGGTCCAAATGGAAAGACTCTCTCTTATGGGACAGGGAAAAAGAGGATGCACTTTGGTGACAGATTCCAGAGATGGAGGTTCTGCAGAACTCCATCTTTATCTTTTCTTAACACACACAGAATTGCCAACACTCTGGCTCACATGGAAGCAAAAAACTAAATTAATTTCCTCAAGACACAGTCTCTTTTGCCCATGATGATAATTAGTAAGTGTTCTCCATGTCCTTACCTCAACCCACAAGATTTTTGTTGTATTTTCTCTCCATGTCTTGTTGAGATTGGGGAGTGTTAAAGTAGCTTGCTGGGCACCTAGCAGCTAGCCAAGGTCGACCCAGTAAAGAAGAAACTTGTATGTATTCAAATCTTCTAATTTATTATTTCTGCATATTATAGGATTCTAAGCAACATCTATATAAACATGGGGCTTTTTGCACTTAAATTTATGTCTTTAAATTGAAAAGCCTGTTAAATGAACATAACTCCACATTTATCTTACAGTTGGTAGAAAGAAATAAATCTCCAGAGGGATACTCCATCTAAGGTCCAAATTACTTTCTGGAGATGCTTCTCTCCCTTTATCGATTACATAAAGAGCCTTGACACTTGTCTAATGATAGGAACGATGAAACTGTACCACAATAGCTAGTGGTGTTCTATTAACTGAATTAGCTATGCTTCCCGTTCTTTCTTCATTGCTTATCTTGTCTTTTTTGTTTACTATTTCTTGCTTTCTCATTTTACAGTAAATATGCATGTATATTAACAGTGCCTAGTATCTTTTATTGACTAGGAAGATTCACTAGAAAGCTCACGATATAAATCAAGCAAATAAGTAAATACAGAAAAGGAAGTTCTGTGGTTATCTGAAATACTTTTCTCTATTATTGGAGCACACTGCCAAAGAAGTAGGTTTTTCCCCCATTTGCTTAGTTTGTGGAAAGATACGACACATCTTTTCTCATATATTTTATTTTACATTTTATGATTTTATAGGTTTACTAATAAATGATCTCTTAATACCTTTTTAGAGAAATTCACCATTTATAATAGTATGGGTGAAATTCTGTAATAAGCTAGGCCATCTATTTATTTCACACACATTCAGTCCTTGGAAGTATTAACAGATTTAGTCCTCACGGGTTTTGAAATATTACTTCATTAATCATAGGCTTCTACTACTTTGTTATCACTTTGTCTTGATTTTTACTGCCATCCTTTCTAGTTGGCATCAAGTTTTGCAACACATACTTACACAATATGTTTTAGGCACCTTTAAGTGCGTGCCTCATTTACACAGTGTCTGAGTAATTAATTACCTTTAATGCTTTTATTCATAAAAGTCCCATGGGGAATAAAGTACTAATATCTCCATTTCCAAACAGGCTAGTGAGAGTCACATAGTAATTGATAATTTAAAAGCTAAATTCAGCAGCCTAAACACAGTGACGGTTATGGTCCCCTAAAATATTCATTTTTTTTCTTCCATTCCAGAAAAGTTCAAGTCTCCTGTAAGTTCGTGTCATATCTGACAGTTCTGTGAAAATGTCTTAGATATCCTAGGGCATCTTAAATTGCATTAAACACCTAGATTTAGGCCAATGAGTCAAACCCTAAAAGTTTGAAAAATGTTTTAGGACCAGGTGGGACATCCAGAAAAACCTACCCAAGCTGATGAGAAGTTTGAAACATGCCAGAACTCTAATGTTTACTGAATTTTCCAGGCAGGTATCTTTGCTTGCTTAACTGAAGAGTTAAATTAGACATTTTAGGGTCAATAAATAGTCTCAAGATTAGGTTATTCTGATCCAGTTTAAGAAAAAGCATATCATGACATTCCACATCTGAATAATTAACTATGGTTAGAGTATTTGGATAGCAGGCATCCCTAAATCTGTGATGAATCGGATTTATGTCTCGAAAGAGTGGATGAACCCCTGGGCTAAAAGGTATTCTAATATAGTAGTTCTCCTGTTGAATTTAAATCATTATGCAGTGTGAAAGCAAAAATCTTGGCTTCAGGAAGCCTGTGTCCCTGTCTTATTGATTTTATTTAATCTTACTGAAGGCTTCCAGTGTCTACTCCATTATCTATTGCAGTGCTTTATAGTATTTTATTTTGTTTGTTTATTTTAGAAAACCAGTTACATTTTTTTATTATGCTATGGTATAATATAATAAATATATATTGTATATACGATATACATATCATATGTGACCTACAAGATAGTAGTACCAATCCAGCAGCAGCTGCAGGCGGTGTGGAAGATCCAAGGTACAAAGTTTAGAGAGCAGAGAAAAATAAGAAAGCCCAAAAGAGAGGACTGTTGGATAGGATTCAGACAAAATTTGCAGCAATGTAGATGTGGAACAGAATGCAATACAAGAATCAGAAAGTAGTTTGGAGAGCAGTCTAAAGGAAATTAATGAGAATATGGAGTATAAGAACTATGAACTAAGAAAAGAAGGGGAAAGGTAATTAATGAAAAATCAGTGATACTTTTAGAACAGAGTTAATTGATAAGAAGAGAAAAAACCACTGATAAAAACTGAGCCATTCTTTACACCATATGTATTTTCTTTGACTCTTGTATCTGACAATGGCACTGCAGATTTGGCAATAAACTTTTAAACATAAGGATAGTCACAGAATCGGTGATTGAGGTTAAGGAAGGAAACTGGAGGTCATCTTGTCTGACTTCATGCTCAAGCATGTTGACCTAGAGCAGGCTGTCCATCATAAGTTATGTATCATATGAAAACTTCCTGAGGGTACACTCTGTCCACCATCTAGGTCACTAATGAAGCTGTTAAACAAGACTGGAGCACCATTTACCCTTGGGATACACTGCTAGTTACTGACCTCCAAACAGACTTTGCTCTACTGATCACCATCCTCTTGTCCCAAACTGTCAGCCAATTTAAAAACCATCTCCCTGACGATTATCCATCCAATACACTGATAAGTTTGTCTCTGAGAATCTTATGAGAGACAGTGTCAAAGGTTTTACTGAAGTCCAGGTAGACAATATCAACTGCTCTCCCCCCATCTACCAGGCCAGTCATTTCATCATAGATTATCAGGTTGGTCAAGCATGTTTTCCCCTTTGCGAAGCCATGTTGACGATTCTTGTTGATTTTCTTTACCTTAATATTTGATTTCTTATCACTTCGTGTCTATCTTGCTTTCATTACCTTTGGGGCACTATACAAGTTAACATTTCTTTTAGTATTTGAGTATTCATGACATTTAAGTCTTACCTATTTTCCTGGTTTTGAATGAGTGGTGGGTAGTTTTGGTAGCAGAGGAGGGTGATAAAGCAGTGACCCCTGTGAGAAGCTTCTCAAAGTTCCCCCAGCTCCAAATCAGACCCACCTTTGCACCAAGATCAAGTCAATTAGCTGCGCCTCTGTGATAAATTATTTAAGAAGGAGAAACTGGGAGGAATGGTGGTAGTTTTGAGCAGGAGTTGTGAAGAGAACATCTGTACGAACATCAAGGTCATGGCAGAAAGATGGAGGAAGGCAGGGGAGGTGCATCAGTGCAGACCCCCTGTGCAGCCCATGGTGATATGGCAGGGCTGTCCCGCTCTGTCACCCATAGAGGTCTACGATGGAGCAGGTACCAATTTGTGGCCCGTGAGGGGCGCCATGCCAGAAGAGGTCACTGTGCCCAAAGAAGGCTGGGACCCTATGGGAAAAAGGCCCCACTATTGTTCAGTGTTAGGAGGATTGCAACACATAGGGGTGACCCACACACCCATGAGAGTGACCCATGTTGGAGAGAGTTTGTGGAGAAATTTCTCCGGTGAGAGGGGGACTGCACTGGAGCAGGGAAAGAATGCTAGAAGTGGTGTTCCCCTGCCCCAGGTGGAAGAAATGGAAGGACTGACTGCACCCCCCATTTCCTATCCCCTGTGTCACTGGGGAGGTAGGAGGTAGAGATACTGGGAGCAAACCTGAGCCTGGAAAGAAGAGAGGGGTGGGGTGAAGGTGTTTTCAAGATGTTATAGTGCTTCTCACTGTCCTGCTCTGTTTGTTAAGTATTGTTGTTGTTAGTGTCTATATTAAATTTATGTTCTGTTTTTACTTCCTCTAATGAGTCTTTTACCCCGAACCATAATGGATGAATCACCCCTCTCTGTCTTTATCTTTCCTGAGCCTTTTGCTTTATTTTCTCATTCCCAGTGCTAGGGTGAATGGGGGAGTAAATGACTGAATAGTGCTCAGTTGCCCTCTGAGCTCAAACCACGACAGCTATATGATATATTATCAGAAGGAGTCATGAGATATGATTAAATAATTATGAAGATTAATCAATAATACTATAAAATATTTTGCAATGTTTAGTGTGTCCAGCACTTATGTTTATAACTTCTGTTTCATTTTTCAGAAGCCAAAAATATCTTGTGGGGACTTCCCCTGTTTTATGTGAAACTGTACAGACTTTATGACATAATATATTTTACAGTGGATGGAAACAGATGTCTAACTGAGTCATAGTTTTGCTAAACTTAACAATGGCAAACATTCCACAAGACAACTTTATAGTTTTGTTTGTGATTGCAGAAAAATATTGATTCAACTAATCTCCTTGACTCCCATTCCTGTATCTTGATTTGAGTGAAGGAATTCCACTTGAAATAATCCCTTTAACAAATATTAAATGGAATCATTGGATCATAGAATATCGTTAGTTGGAATGGACCAATGAGAAACAATGAGTCCAAGTCCTGACTCCACACAGGGCCACTTAAAAGCTCAACCATGTACACAATAGAGGTCCACAAGGATGATCAGAGGGATGGAGCACCTCTCCTATGAAGACAGGCTGAGAGAGTTGGGGTTATTCAGCCTGGAGAAGAGAAGGCTCTGGGGAGATCTTACTGCGGCCTTTCAATACTTAAAAGGGGCTTATGAGAAAGATGGAGAATTACTTTTTACCAGAGTCTGTAGTGACAGAACAAGGGGAAATGCTGTTAAACTGAAAGAAAATAGGTTTAGATTGGACATAAAGAAGAAATTTTTTATGATGAGGGTGGTGAGACACTGGAATAGGTTGTCTAGAAAAGTTGTGGATGCCCACTTCCTGGGACACTTTGAGCAATCTGACCTAGCACAAGATGTCCCTGTCACAGCTGAGAGGTTTAAACTCGATGATATTTAACGTCCCTTCCAACACAAACCATTCTATGATTCTATGATTTTATATTCTAAGAACATTGTCCAAAAGCTTACTGAACACCAACAGGCTTGGGGCCATGACTACTTTCCCTGGAAGCTTGTTGCAGTGCTTGACCACCCTCTCAGTGGTGGTCCCTGTGTAAGGGACTATGTTGGACTCTGTTTGTCTCAACATTACTGCTTCATGACTACCACTTGGCCTCAGCATCCTGTTGCTGTGAAGGAGTACGCTTTGAAGGAGACGAATAGTCCCCAACGAAACCACTACATCAGCCCGAAGCTAGAACAGCAGCCTTGTCAGTTCCTGCCAAGCTGCACCTGTGCATGAGCTGGGTGAAGAGGAAATCGTGGCAAGGAAGATGTGCAGAGGCTGAAGGCACCGCAGGTCAACCCCCGCCAGCACGACCACTGAGAACACCTGGGCATGCGTGCATGGAGGACCACAGGGAGGCACATATTACAATGAGCTCTGTGGAAATGGGTGGACTTTTTGGAGAAGTCGTAGGGACAGGGACAACAAAAGGACTGCGTACTCCTCTCTCAGGATGCTCGTTGCTTGTTGATGGTTGTTAATGCTTGTTAACAGATGCCTGACACTTTGGCGGAGCTTTGAGAGTGGAACATCATGATCTGCACCGAGACTGAGCCAAAAGAACATCGCTGGATCCCTGGTGGTGGTAATTAGCTGCAGCTTTACCATTTTCTTGCTTAGGGATTCAGATTTTTTCCTTTCTTTTTCTCTCTGTCCTAGCACTGTTATTAGTTGATATAGAAAATAAAGTTTACAAGGTTGCACAGCATCTGACTACGTTTGTGTCTTAATCTGGCTCTTGGGATCGTTTAAGAACCCTCCCCGATATTGGATCGGGACACCCTGACACATACTGAAGCCATTCTCTCACATCCTCTCACTGGACACCAGAGAGAAGTGATCAACACCTCCCTTTCTACTTCCCCCCATAAGGAAGTTGTAGACATCAGTGTCTCCCCTCAGTTTCCTCTTCTCTAAGCTGAACAAACCTAACATACTCAGTCGCTCTTCATAAGTCATGCCCTCTAGTCCTTTCACCATGTTTGCTGCCCTCCTTTGGACACATTCTAATATTTTTATATCCTTTTTATTTTGTGGAGCCACAGACTGCACACAGTAGTCAAGGTGATGCTGCAACAATGCTGAGTATGGTGGGATGGTCCTTTCTTTTGACAGGTTAGCTATATTGTGCTTAATACACCCAAGGATTTGGTTGGCTGCCAGGGCACATTGTTGACTCATCTTGAGTTTACCATCAACCAAAACCCCCAGATCCCTTTCTGCAGGGCTGCACTTGAGGCTCCTGTTCCCAGTCTAGAAGAATATCCAGGATTACAGTAACCCAGGTGTAGAATCCAGCATTTCTCCTTGTTAAACTCCATATAGTTGGTGATCGTTCATCACTCTAATCTATCAAGATCTCTCTCTAAGACCTCTCTACTCTCAAAGGAATCAACAGGTTTTCCTAATTTAGTGTCATCAGCGAACTTAACTTTGTGTGCAGTCAACTCCCATGCCCAGATCACTGACAAAAATACTGAAGAGAACTGGCCCTACATCACAGCCCTGAGGAACACCACTAGTGACTGGCCACCATACAGGTGTTAGCCCATTTGCTACAACTCTTTAAGCCTGACCCTTCAGCCAGTTGGTCACCCATCATATTACTTACATGCCTGGCTGTATACTGGACATTTTGTTCAGAAAGATACTCTAAGAGACAGCACTATAAGCTTTGATAAAATAATAATAATAATTTAAAAAAGCCAACCCACATCCACTACTTTCCCTTTGTCCACTAGTCAGATAACTTGGTCACAAAAAAAAATGAGGTTTGTAAGACATGACCTTTCCTTCATGAACGCATGCTGACTTTGACCAATGACTGCATTATCTTTCAAGAGTTTTACAGGAACTCCCAGATTAATCTTCTCCATCATTTCCTCAGGAATCAATGTGAGATTAACAGGCTTATAATCACCACAGTGTTCCTTCGTGTCCTTGAAAACTGGAATAATATTTGCTAGCTTCCAGTTGACTGGGACCTCTCCAGATTTCCAAGATGATTATTCCAGTTCCAGAACCTTGTATCTGTTGTGTAAGGTCACCTGGGAAGGCAAGGTACATGTTCAGTGCCAGCAAGGTGTGGTTCACAGAATCACAGAATCATCTAGGTTGGAAAAGACCTTGAAGACTATCTAGTCAAATCACTGGCCTAACACTGACAGTTCCTAACTACACCAGATCCCTCAGCTCTATGTCAACCCGACTCTTAAACACCTCCAGGGATGGGGACTCCACCACCTCCCTGGGCAGCCCATTCCAACACCTAACAACCCGTTCTGTAAAGAAATGCTTCCCAATATCTAGTCTAAACCTTCCCTGGTGCAACTTGAGGCCATTCCCTCTTGTCCTATCACTTGTTACTTGGTTAAAGAGACTCATCCCCAGCTCTCTGCAGCCTCCTGTCAGGGAGCTGTAGAGGGCGATGAGGTCTCCCCTCAGCCTCCTCTTCTCCAGACTAAACACCCCCAGTTCCCTCAGCCGCTCCCCGTATGACCTGTGCTCCAGACCCTGCACCAGCTTTGTTGCCCTTCTCTGGACACGCTCGAGTCATTCAGTGTCCTTTTTGTAGTGAGGGGCCCAAAACTGAACACAGGAATCGAGGTGCTGCCTCACCAGTGCCGAGGACAGGGGTCAGATCCCTTCCCTGTCCCTGCTGGCCACGCTATTGCTGACACAAGCCAGGATGCCATTGGCCTTCTTGGCCACCTGGGCACACTGCTGGCTCCTGTTCAGCCGGCTGTCAGTCAGCACCCCCAGGTCCCTCTCTGACTGGCAGCTCTCCAGCCACTCCTCCCCAAGCCTGTAGCGCTGCTGGGGGTTGTTGTGGCCCAAGGGCAGCCCCCGGCATTTGGCCTTAGTGAAACTCCTCCAGTTGGCCTCAGCCCATGGCTCCAGCCTGTCCAGGTCTCTCTGCAGAGCCTCCCTACCCTCGAGCAGATCAACACTCCCACCCAACTTGGTGTCATTTGCAAACTGACTGAGGGTGCACTCAATCCCCTTGTCTAGATCATCAATAAAGATGTTAAACAGGAGTGGACCCAACACCGAGCCCTGAGGGACACCATTCATGACTGGCTGCCAACCGGATTTAACTTCATTCACCACAACTCTTTGGGCCCGGCCATCCAGACAGTTTTTTACCCAGCAAATGTGTGCCCATCCAAGCCTCGAGCAGCCAGTTTCACCAGGAGAATGCTGTGGGGAACGGTGTCAAAGACCTTACTAGAGTCAAGGTAAACAGCATCCACAGCCTTTCCCTCATCCAATAAGCAGGCCGCCCTGTCGTAGATCAGGTTTGTCAAGCAGGACCTGCCTTTCATAAACCCATGCTGACTGGGCCTGAGCATCTGGTTGTCCCGCATGTGTTGTGTGATGGTACTCAGGATGAGCTGCTCCATCAGCTTCCCTGGCACCGAAGTCAAGCTCACAGTCCTGTCATTTCCCAGATCATCCTTCTGACCCTTCTTACATATGGGTGTCACACTGGCTTATTTCCAATCTGTCGGGATCTCCCCAGTCAGCCAGGACTGCTGGTAAATGATGGAAAGCAGCTTGGCGAGCACCCCAGCCAGCTCCTTCAGCACCCTCAGGTGTATCCCATCTAGTCCCATAGACTTGTGTATGTTCTCTGCAGCCAGAGACCTGGATGGCTGCATGTTCTCTTGGGAGCTCTGTCTGGGTAACTGCATTGGTCCCAGTGGGTGCTAATACCACAGGGGATGCAGAGGATATGACTTTCTGTGGCATGGTCACCATTGCTTGAGCTCGCTGCAGAGATAATGGATGAAGGCAGGAGCCTGGGGGTTGGCCATCTGATTGGTGATGCTGCAGTGCCCCAGTATCTTGGTGTACTTATGTAGATGATTATCCTTGCTGGTTCTTGGTTCTACCTCATACTAAGCATGTCAGCACTCAGACACCCCCTCAGACACTCCATCCCCAGGTATCTCGTAAACCTTACATGTCTCTCAACACATGGCAACTACATCTGCTAGCCCTGGCTTTCCAGTGTTTGAACTGTGATACATGCATGATGTTCGTCTTCTTAAAAAGCCTATCAGCAGGATTTGGTTATCTTCTAATACAGAGGCGGGGCCAGAGGGCAGTATGAGTATGTGTCCCCATCTAATGTTGTGGGAATTCGTGATATGATCCCAAGGGTGAGATTAAGACAGAAATGAGGTCAAATGCTGTACACCCAAAACATTTTTTATTATTAAAAGTGAAGAGGGGTAGTGATAGGACAGAATGGAAGGAAAAGACAGAAATCAAGCAAGCATCCAGAATAGAGTTGCAAGAATAGTCACCACCATGGGTCCAGTTGCATCCTATTGGTCCTCAGTCTTCAGTTCTTCAGTGGTGGGTGCACACACAGCAAAGTTTTCTGTTGCCTTTTAAGTTCATCATATCAGCTGATTAGCATATCTTCCCTCCTTTAGTTTTTCCTCTGGTCCCACAGATTTTTGCTGACTTGATGCTCTTGAGCAATCATCTGGCTTCTGAGGCAGAAATGCTCACCTCTTATCAGTTCATTATCAATGCATGCATGGTGTCTGGCATACACAGTAGAGAGACAAATGGCTACAGGATGAAGCCAGTGATAAACATTTGGTTTAGCTCAGTTCATGTCTACCCTTTGAGGCTTGTCTAAGGAGTCTGACAATGCAACTGCAAGGGAGTGGGGTGTTCATCCTTCCATACACTCCTGCTTCCTCTAGGTTACATTACTTATACTAATTCAAAGGCCACAACTTGTCCTTGAGGTTTGCACAGACACACACAAACTCTGAGACAGTCATTACAGGCTTCAGGATCTCATAGTATTCAATAGGATAATTTTATTAAAAA